>NC_061122.1:58401975-58429993 GCF_002878395.1 Capsicum annuum
AAGGAATATAAGGTGTTAGAATTCATTAACTTGAAGTAGGGTAGCATGACAGTGAAGGAGTGCTCTCTCAAGTTTACTCAGTTAGCCATATATGCTCCTCATGTGGTAGCTGATAACAGGTGTAAGATAAGTAAGTTTCTATCTAGGGTATCTGATAGTATGGTCAAGGAGTGTAGGACCACAATGGTAATTAAGAAGATAGACTTGGCTAGGTTAATGGTCCATGCTTAGCAGATAGAAGAGCAAAAGACTAAGGAGAAAGAGAGGTAGAATAAGAAGGCTAGAACATAAACCTTCAACTTCACTCACCCTAAGTCAGCGGATGGTAATCATCCTTAGTTCCACCTGAAATCTTCAGTTCCAGCTCTGTCCTCAGCCAGTGCTCCATTGCCTAAGTTCAGAAATGGTAATAAGGATAGGGCACCAGGCTTTAAGTCTTAGGGTAGTGTTAGCAGTGCTCGAACAAATCCTCCTTGTATGAAGTTTGGCAGAAACCATTAGGGTGTCTACAGAGCTAGCAACAATGTGTGTTTTTGGTGCAGCAACCCAGTTCATAAAATTAGAGATTGTCCTCAGTCAGGTTTACAGGGTCAGTACAATCATCCCCCAGCTCAGTTTGATCACCCGTCTTAGCAGGGTGCCACTTTCAGTGCCACCAGTAGGAAATTCCCAAATAGACTATGCCCTTCAGTCCCGATAGGAATAGGAAAGTTCTCCTGATGTGGTCACTGGTACATTATAAGTTTATCATTTACATATTTATGCTTTGCTAGATTTAGAAGCTTCTTTGTCCTTTGTAACTCCTTATATAGCTGTTGACTTTGAAGTTAGTCTTCAAATCTTAGGTGATCTCTTCTTAGTCTCTACCCTAGTGGTAAGTCTATCATTGCCCGACGGGTATACAGGAACTGTCCGATTATGGTATCTCAGAAAGTTACTTTAGTACACTTAGTAGAGTTAGAGATGATGGATTTTGATGTCATTCTCGGCATGGATTGGCTTCATTCATGCTATGCTTTAGTTAACTATAGAAATAGGGTTGTCTATTTTCAATTCCCAAATGAACCTATCCTAGAATGGAGGGATAGTATTTTCGCACTTAGGAGTCAGCTTGTTTCCAACCTTAGGGCAAGAAAAATGATATTTTAGGGGTGTGTCTATCATCTCATTCTAGTTAAAGACTCTAGTTATGAGACCCCTAACCTTGAGTCAGTTTCAGTAGCATGTGAATTCCTAGATGTGTTTCTCAAAGATCTTCTTGGGGTTTCTCCCTAGAGAGAAATTGACTTCAAAATAGATCTTCTTCCAGACACTTAGCCATACAAAATGGCTCTAAAAGAACTCAAAGAATTAAAATAATAGTTAAAGGATCTCCTATACAAGGGATTCATCATGCCTAGTATCTCCCTGTGGGGTGCACCAGTTCTATTCATGCATAAGAAAAATAGTTCTCTCAGAATGTATATTGATTACTGTCAGTTGAAAAAAGTCACAGTCAAGAACAAGTATCCACTTTCCAAAATCGATGACTTGTTTGACCAACTTTAGGGAGCTAGTTACTTTTCTAAGATAGTCCTCAGATCAGGCTATCATCAGCTCAGAGTTAGAGAATATAACATTCCGAAAATAGCTTTCAGAACTCAGTATGCTCACTTTGAATTTCTAGTCATTTCATTTGGTCATACCAATGCCCCAACAACTTTCAAGTACTTGATGAATAGAGTGTTCAAGCAGTACTTGGACATGTTTATCATAGTCTTCATTGATGATATTCTTGTCTACTCCCACAGTAAATATGATCTTACAGATCATCTCAGAATAGTATTATAGACCCTTAGAGCCCACAGTTATTCACCAAATTCAGTAAATATGAATTGTTCTAAGGTCAATATCTTTCCTTGGTCATATAGTTTTCGGTGGTGGCATTAGAGTTGATCTTCAAAAGACCAAAGCAGTGAGAAACTGGCCCAGACTTATCTCTCCATCAGATATTAGGAGTTTCTTGGGTTTGGATGGCTATTATTGATGGTTGATTGAAGGATTTTCATCTCTTGCATCCCTATGTCCAGATTGACTCAGAAGAAAGTCAAGTTCCTGTGGTCAAATTTTTATGAGAAGTATTTTCAGGAGTTAAAGACTCGACTCACTACTGCCCCAATTTTGACTTTACCAAATGGTTCAGGTGGGTTTATTGTGTATTGTAATGCTTCTAGAGTTGGCTTAGGGTGTGTTTTGATGTAGAGAGGTAAGGTCATAGCCTATGCCTCTAGGCAGCTTAAGCCCCATGAAAAGAATTACCCCACTCATGATCTAGAATTAGCAGCTGTTGTATTTGCCTTAAATATTTGAAGGGACTATTTATATAGGGTACATGTTGATGTGTTCACACACCATAAAATTTTATAGTATGTATTTTCTCAGAAAGACATAAACTTGCATCACAGAAGGTGGTTAGAGTTGTTGAAAGACTATGACATGAGTATTCTGTATCATCCGAGTAATGGTAATGTAGTGGATGATGCTCTTAGCAAGTTGTGTATGGGTAGTGTTGCTCATATGGAGGATGGTAAGAAGAAGTTAGTCCGGGAAGTTCATCAGCTTGCCAGGTTGGGTGTTCATTTGGTTGATTCAGTTGATGTAGTGTATGGGTACAAAATAGTTTGGAATCATCCTTGGTTTTCGAGGTAAAAGAAAATCAGGAAAGGGATCCCAGTTTAGTTAAGCTGAAAGGGTCAGTTAGAGATCAGAAAGGAGAAGATTTGTCCCAAAGGGGTTGCTAGGGTAGACTATATGTGCCAAGCATGGATGGCCTGAGGCAGCAGATTCTTGTAGAAGCGGATGGTGCGCGTTACTCGATTCACCTAGGGGCCACTAAGATGTACCATGATTTATGGGAGATCGATTGGTGAAGTGGGATAAAGAGAGACATCACAGAGTTTGTAGCTAGGTGCCTACATGTCAGTAGGTTAAGATTGAGCACCAAAAGCCTAATGGGTCCATGTAGGAGTTAAGTATTTCCACATGGAAGTGGGAGGAAGTGAACATGGACTTTGTGATGGGTTTACCTTATACTCATCGTCATCATTATTCAATTTGGGTCGTTTTAGATAGGATGACCAAATCAGCCCAATTCTTACCAGTTCATACTTCCTATTCAGTCAAAGATTATGCCAAGCTTTATGTTAGAGAGTTGGTCAGATTAGACGGAGTTCCGTTGTCTATTATTTTAGATAGAGATATGCAGGTCACCTCTCATTTTTGGAAAGACTTCCAAAAGGGTATTGGTACTCAAGTTCACCTTAGTACAGCCTTCCACCTTCAGACAGCTGGTCAAGTATAAAGGACCATTCAGACTCTATAAGATATGTTAAGATCATCTGTGATTGACTTTAAGTGTAGTTAGGATGACCACTTTCATTTAATTGAGTTCACATATAATAACAACTATCATTCTAGTATTTTGATGGCTCCATTTGAGGCTCTTCATGGGAGGAGAAATAGATCTCCCATTGGCTGGATCAAAGTAGGTGTGGCCACAGTAGTATGGCCTGATTTGGTGTTTGACACCATAGAGAAAGTTTAGTTATTCAGGGAGAGGCTCATGTAGATGTGAGGAGGAAAGATCTTGAGTTTGAGATTGGTGATTTTGTGTACTTTAAAATATCTCCCATGAAGGAAGTGAAGAGGTTTGGCAAGAAGTGAAAGCTCAGTCCCCGATATGTCGGTCTTTATAAAATTCTCAACCATTTCAAAAAGGTAGCTTACAAGCTTTAGTTGCCTTCAAACTTAGCTTCAGTACACCTAGTGTTTCACGTCTCCTTGTTAAAAAAATGCATTGGTGACCCAGAAGTTGTAGTCCCTACAGAGGGTATAAATGTTTAGAACAGTCTCTCTTATTAGTAAGTCCCAGTTAAAATCCTTGATTACCAGATTTGCAGACTGAGGAAAAAAAAGTTCCTTTGGTCAAAGTTCTTTGGTGAAATTAGTCCGTTGAGGGAGCTACTTGGGAAACAAAAGCAGATATACGAACCAAGTATCCTCAGCTCTTCTTCGTAAACTCAGACTTAGCTCAAGGTAACAACCTTTCTAAGATTTACTCAGTTCCATACTCCGACTTTCTATATAAACTTGGCATTATTTACCATTGTATATCATCCTCATGAAAGTTATGCATTCATAAATTAGTTAAGTAATGTAATCATGCTTCAATTATGCATGTTCAGTGTGAAAACTTAGTTCATCAGTAGTTTCAATTATGTAATCATGCTTCAGTTATGCATGTTCAGTATGAAAACTCAGTTTATCAGTAGTTTCAGTCGTGTAATCATGCTTCAGTTATGCATGTTCAGTATGTAAACTTAGTCTATCAGTATTCTCATCTTAATCAGTCTTATTCGAGAATGAATGTTCCCAAAGGGGAGATATTGTAAGACCCCGTAAAAGTCCAAGTCTAATTCAGTCCTATATAGCATGTAAAAAGGGGTCCCAGACTTAGAAAAATTTAAGCTAAGTATTGGCACTTATTCTTATTTTTGGCCTCGATATTTCAATGACTTATTTTTTTCTTCTCGGTCTTGGATTATCATTTTTTCAAAAATTGATTCATGATCAAGGATAGCAATAGGTTACCTCGGGTGAGTTTTCGATTTTTAAACATCATTAGAAGCTTAATTGGATGTCCAAGATAGTGAGTCGACGCCATCTCAGTGCTATGCATTGACCATCGCATTGACAAAATATGCAGTTTCCAGTGAGTCAATGCAATAAATTGAGGATAAAATGAAGCCCTTATATTTTAGGGTTTTGAGTTGTAAATCAAGAAATTTCACCAAGAAAAGGGTAAATTCTTACCTTACATCAAAAGATAATCATGAAAATAGATGTTACTAAAGATGCCAAGTCACCCAAAAGCCTCAGTATTAATCTATCATACTATTTAAGATTTTTGGATCTCAAGAAAGTGATGAAGAATGGACAAAATCATGGAAAATGGGTCCTTTTATACCAAGTGCTGCTACTCGAATCTCGCTATTGTGGCCTAGTTCCTCGCGATCATTGAATCTCTTTTATGATATTTGAGTCACAATAGTGACCATCAGTATGCATTCGCGATATCTAGGCCTGCACAAATGAGTTAGGATCGCGAGCAATAATGTCGCTATTGCAGTGTGCCAGAAACCTGGTGCACAAGATTTTTTTTCATGACCAAAATAGACTCGATCGGGTGCTCGAAATTCATTTAAAATCCTATATATGCAAATGAACTATGTAAATACACCAATTTCAATGTTCCGGACTCAATAACTCAAACAACCTAAACTTTGGCCCTAGTAAAATTTCTTGAGTCATGAACCTTCTGATCATCATGCGACTCACACCATGACTCATATGGTGTGGTAATGGGTCTAGGGACCCTAGTCATGTGTTGGTCAGTGTGATATTGTCTAAGCTCTATTTAAGATATAAGAGACTCCATACGAGTCATATGGTTAGGTAACAAGAAGTATAAGGTCCAACCATATGTTGTCCAGTATCTAGCCTTTAATATTTTGCCTAGGGTAAAACTTAATGATTCTAGTCATGTGGTGATGATATAAGTTGGGCATAAAAGTCATATATTGTATAGAATATGGTGTCCAACTTTCTAATCAATTGACGATTTAAGGGTACAATCCTATGATGTGGTTACGAGTTGAAGGGTCCAATCGTACCCACCTACATTCTTTTACAGCTTTTAAGCTGAGGGTATTTTGGATAATTCCCAACCCAATCCCTTCAGACTCTACATCTTATAACACTTATTTGGATTTCATTCTACACTTGAGAAGATTGAAACACTCTCTAAAAATATCTTAAGAAGATTGGGCTAGGGTTTCTTTAAGGTGGTCATCTTAGGGCTTAAGGATCAAAATCTCTCCGTTATTCTTTGTAACTCAGGCAGTGACTCTTTGTTCATTGTTAGTTTAAAAATCATGTATTTTAAACATTGTTATCGTTCATTAATGGTGGTTTTAAAATCCATGGTTGAGGGTTTGAATGCATAATGTCGAGTATTGTTTTCTCATGTTTCAAATTATGATTATACATATTTTAATAATGATTTTGGACAAGTGAGTGCATACGAATTATGGTGTAATGAGTGGTTATGTTTGACACTACACTTGATGATTTTAGCTTTGGATAATGTTTTGCTAATGGTATGCCCTCAACATGTTTGTAAAACTGACAGTGAGAAAAATCCTATCAGATATGAATTGTGATTGAACTAAGGCATTGGCATATGAATGTTGATGATTGGTAAATGGTTTTATGATGGCCTTGTTAACCATAAATTGTTTTGAACTGTAAAAGTGGCTAAATTGGCGAAATGGGTTCTAGTCCCTCAATGTTGAAATGAATTAATATCTTTGTTTAGACAATGGGTCTAATTCCCAAAGTTATTTAATAATGGTTATAGTATGTTGTCACTTACAAGTGGGGTTTGTATAAAAATACCAATGGGATGTCTTTGTTAAGTAATTGGATCAATGGTTATGTATATATGAAATAAATGTTTTCAATTGAGCTTTAAAGTGGGATGTGTATCCAAGTAGTGAAGGTAGAGTCTGAAGGACTAACACTGGAAATCTCTCTAGCCGGTGTGGGTGTCTATTTGATCGGGAGGTTTGAGTACCTAGAATAAATGTATGAATGGGAGATTTGAGTCCTCCATATTGTATACATTGGCTCTTAGGTCACCATGATTATGCTGGGAGGTTCGAGTCCCCTATAAAGGCATATACAAATATGGATATTCTTTAGTTCGTGCGGCTACACATACTAGGGACCTTCGATGTTGTGTAAGACCTAAAAGTCCTAGTCTAATTTAGTCCTATATAGTAGTAAAAAAGGGACCCAGACTTAGAAAAATTTTAGCTAAGTATTGGTACTTAGTCTCATTTTTGTCCTCATAATTTTAATGACTTTATTTTCGATCTTTTTGGCCTTAGATTATTGATTTTTCAATTGATTCATGATCAGGGATGTCAATAGGTCACCTCGAGTGAGTTTTGAATTTTTAAGACATCATTAGAAGCTTAATTGGATTTCCAAAATAGTGAGTCAACGCGATCTCAGCATGATGCATCTGCCATAGCGTCGACAGAATATGCAATTTTCAGTGAGCCAACGTGATCTCAACACGTCGAGTTTCGCGTCGCTGGGCAGTTTTTGTGTATTAAAAATTAGACTTTCCATGGGCAATTGAGTTAATTTCTCCACTTTTATTCAGCCTTAAAACACGAAATTAAGCTAACCTAAGGGCAAAATCACTCGCTCTCTCTCAAATCCTCTCAAGAATAAAATACTAGGCCATTCATTTTCAAGTCCAAGCTTCAAGAACACACCAACGATTTCCACAAATTTAATTGCCAAGGTATGTTAGGTGTTCATCCTTAGGTTTCCTTCCACCCTTAGAGTTCAAGAACCCTTTTTAAACTACCAGTTTATTAATTTCATGATTTACATATTTGAATTGGATTGTGTTCATGTATGTATTGATGTTTAGTTTTCAAATCAAGATTCATTACAAGTTTCAAGTAAATTAATTAGCATGTATGTAGAATTATGTGATTCTCATATTAAACCCTTGAATTTGCAAGATGAATGTTGTAGCCATGATGTTTACATCTTGATGAATTCCATGTACATTAATTATGCTTCCCAAGTGTTTGATAGAATACCTATGTAAATTAAGTGGTGCATTCATGACATGTTATCATGTGGTTCCATTTATGTACAAGTTTATGCCTCTTAAGTGTTTGACAAAATGTCTAAATGAATGCATGGTGAATAAGTAATTAATGTAATGCTTTCAATATTTTGCCATGTTTTCTATTGATGCTATTGAGTCCTGGGGGTATTCAATACCCAAAATTCTAGCTATTTACCTAGAATTATAGTAGCTACAGAATAGTCTCAGTAATGTCATAAATAGTAGTACTCAGACTGTTACAGAACTCAATGAACTCAGTCCAGTTCAGTCAGTCAACATGATCAGTAACAGTTTAGTAAAGCATAGTATAGTCTAGTGATTAGTTCAATGTCTATTCAGTTGGGAATACGATTCAGCACCGAGTGAACCTAGGTTAAATATAGTTCTCGAACTATGTATCCAGTACGATGCTACATAGTTCCCAAACTATGTAGCCAACATAGGTTAAATATATCAACCTACCTATGGATGGTTGATAAAGTGTTCACCTTCTAGTTGAGGTTAACACATATCTCACCTGCTAGATGAGGGTGATTCTTTAGTGGATGCATATACCCATTGTTAATACCCTGGCACGGTGCTAACACCCTTCCAACTGGGATTACAGGTTGGACCCCAATGAAGTTTATAATCAGGGTATGTCGGTTAGATGAACACTCCCATAGTTTCAGTTTCAGATTTAGTATACAACTCAGTTCAATTCTACAAAATCAAGACTGATAAAAATAGTCACCCAGTTATTAGTAATACGGTTATCAGTAATCTAAGATATTAGTCACTTAGTTATCAGAACTCAGTATTTATTTTAAGTATGATCTCAGATATAGTATATATATATGTCCATATGCATAGTACTACATAATCAACATTTACAACAATTTCAATTATTCATGTACTCTCATTCGGTTATTTCATGATGTTCATTCAGTCAGTTATCATCTCATGCATATGAACCCATGTATATCAGCCTACCTCACTTAGTATACTAGTACATTAAAACTACTAATGCATACTCTTTCTTTTGCGCTATGATATCTCATATCATAGGTTCAGATGCATGAGCTCCTAACCATACTTGGAAGCTTAGGTTATCTGCAGTAGTTATAGTGGTGATTTCTTATATTTTGAGGAAATAATTATTATTTTAGCATTCCAATAGATCAGTATGTTCAGTAGTTAGAGTTAGTTGGGGACTTGTCCCATCAACTCACTATTCAGATAGTTAGAGGCTTTTAGACTAGAATATTCCAGATAGATGTTTAGTTTTTTAGTATTTCTATTAGTATTCAGTATTATTTTTAGTTTTTTGAGAACTTTATGACATTTTAGTTATATTTCCACGTATTTTATTAGTATTATTATTTAGTACTCACAGTAAGCACCAATCATAGGTTAGCTTGTGGTCTTTTAGAATTGTAAGAACTGTGTGACGTCCAAGGTGTAGAATTGAGGCATTACATCTAGTGGAGAACTGGCACCATATATCCCATGGGTGCCTTGTTTCATGATGGTTATGCCACACAACCGAGGTTAATGTTTAAAAGTTCATGCCAAGCCTTGTTCCCTATCTCGACACTATTATATATATTCATACATGTAATTACATATGATGATTTGACTTGGTTTTGAATGAAGGAATTATTTTATTTCTCTATCTCTAAGTTACATGCTAGTGGTCTAACTACTAACCGTGTTCGAATGCTGTATCCCAATGTGATGTAGGTGCTGGAGTTTTTTTTGCATTTTCTGTATTGTGATCAGTGTTCAAGTGGTTTGTGAGTAGATATTGAAGTGGTGAGCTTCCATACTTCAGAAGGCTTCATGTCATAGTCTTTATATTATATGTTTTAGACATTGTTTAGACTTGGATTTGTCTATGGTCAGGGGCATATCCCAATTGGATACTCTTTTTGGATTGATTAGAGGTTGTTTAAGACTACTGTTGGCATAGGCATTATCGATAGTGGTATCAAAACTAGTATTGGTATTCGCATCGATTTTGATACCCATTAGTATTGATTATGGTTATACTTTGATATCCTTATATAATTAAACTTGCATATTTCTATATGTTTGAAATTCACCTGATACTTAAGGTTATTGTATTGACTAGGTTAGGTGAGGGGATTATTCTCAGGTCTACGTGGGATTTTAGATACCCATCATTGCAGGGCCCTGGTTTGGGTCATGACAAAGTTGGTATCAGATCCTAGTTTTGGTGTCATTGGGTGTCTAACAAAGATGTGTCAAGTAATGTCTGTTTTATGGGTGTGTAGCGCACCACACTTATTGGGGGGGGGTGCTATGGTACATTTAGGAATGTTTCCCTTTCTTGTTGTCTTAATTTTGAGCTATAGAGTATAAGGTCTTGGATTCTTTTGATTTTCATTTGCTCGTCTTTCAGATCATACCTCCAAGATGGTCTGATGCTTATGTAAAGTCTTCTATCCTATTTGAGGATAATGTGGACAGAGCTCGTCCAACTTCTAAGGTATAAAATTGGTCAAGGGTCACTGCATCTGACCGTTCTCATAGGGTCCTACCTGTCCCCACTGATCCTGCTTCTGAGGGTAACACTAAGACACAGTCGCCTCTTGGGGAGTCACTAATGCTGAGTTCCATCTCTCTATTACCCAAATAACTCAGTTGGTGACATCTTAATCCCAACAGTTGGGTTTGCTGTTACTGCTATGGGTTCGTCTGAGACCATTAGAGTTGGCCAATTTATGAGACTACATCCTACAATGTTTACTGAGTTTGAGGAGGATCCTTAAAGTTTCATTGATGAGATAGAGAAGATCTTTTGATTTATGCATGCTTCGAAGGTTGAAGGTGTGCAGTTTGCTTCCTACCAATTGAAAGATGTGGAGTACCAATGGTATGAAGAGTAGGATTAGTCAAGAGGTGAGGATGCTGGTTCTATCTTATGGGATGATTTCTCTAGTGCATTTCTAGATTGCTTCTTTCCTCAGGAGTTGAGGGAGGCGAGAACGGAGAAATTTGTTAACTTTAAGCAAGGAAGGATGACAGTCAAGGAGTATGCTTTGAAATTCCATTAGTTGTCCCGATATACTCTAGAATTGGTATCGAATATAAGGGTCCAGATGAGAAAGTTTAATTGAGGATTATCTCATGAGTTGATTCTTGAGAGTAAGGCTGCCTTGTTGATCCAAAACATGGACATCTCTAGATTAGTCGTGTATATGAAAAGGTTGAAGAGGAAAGAGAAATCAAGTTAAAATTTGTGAGAAATAGAGTAAGAAATTTTGGTTTTTAGAACAGAGTGGGAGTCAACAACAGAGTGGTACGTGGTCTAAGAAGAGGAGTTGGGAGAGTTCTAACTCCTATTTAACGACTAGTTCTCTCTACCCAAAGTCATCTGGTGACCAATATTTTTAGGGTTGTGATACTTCTAGGGTACAAGGTTCCTAATCTCAGGCTAGTGGGGCCCAATCGGTACTATTCTACCCTCTCTGTAGATTCTATGGTCCACATTATTATGGTCAGTGCGAGAAAGGAAGGAACCAATGTTTTATGTGTGGTCAGATCAGATATATGCAGTTGGATTGTCCCTCTAGAGTTACTTCTGGGGCAAATAAGGTTCTATTGTCTCTTCATAATTTACAACACCAAAGGGTGCTACTCCTGGCTCTGGCACTGTTCAAAACTGTCTTTATGCTCTCACTACTCATCAGGAGTCTGAGGCTTCTCCGGATTTTGTTACTGGTTTGATGAAACTCTTTTCCCGTGATGTGTACTGTTTACTTGATCTGGGTTCCGCTTTCTCTTATGGGACACCATTTGTGGCTGTACATTTTTGTTTTGGTCCTGAGTGTCTGTCAGATCTTTTTTTTGTTTCTACCCTGGCAGGAGACTCTGTGGTTGTCAGAAGAATCTATAAGGTGTGTGTTGTATCTTTTGGTAGTAAAGAAACCCTGGTAGACTTAATAAAGCTAGATATAGTTGACTTTGATATTATTTTGGGAGTGGACTGGTTCCACTCATGCTATGCATCTTAAGACTGTCAGACCCATACAGTCATTTAAATTCCTAAATGAGCCAGTTATTAAGTAGGAGGGTGGTTCCCTAGTTCCTAAGGAAAAGTTCATATTATATATTAGAGCTCAAAAAATAATTTCAAAAGGCTATCTCTATTATTTGGTCTAGGTTAAAGATTTTAATATGGAAGGTCCTTCTTTGCATTCCATTAATATGGTAAATGAATTCCCTCAGGTCTTCCCTAATGACCTTCCTGGTGTCCATCCCGATAGGGAGATTGATTTTGGTATTGATCTTGTTCTGGACACTTGTCTTATTTCTATTCCCACCATATAGAATGACTGCAGTTGGGTTGAAAGAGCTTAAGGAGCAACTAAAGGAACTCTTAGATAAGGGTTTCATTCATCCTAGTATGTCCTCGTGGGGTGCACCAATGTTATTCGTGCATAAGAAAGAGTTGTTCCCTTAGGATGTGTATTGATTACCAAAAATCGAACAAAGTGACCGCAAGGAATAAGTATCCCCTTATGAGAATTGATGTTTTTAATCAACATCAGGGTGCTAAATTCTTCTCTAAGATCTATCTTCAATCCAAGTATCATCAGTTAAAGATTAAGGAGGTGGATATCCCTAAGATAACTTTCCGTACTTGGTATGGGCTTTTGAGTTCTTGGTAATGTCGTTTGTCTTGACCAATGCCCCTACGACATTCATGGATTTGATGAATACGATCTTCTATTAGTTTTTTGATCTATTTTTGCTTGTCTTCATTGATGATATCTTGGTGTACTCTAAGAGTAAGGAGGATTATGTCGATCACCTTTGCTTTGTATTGTAGACCTTGAAAGATTAACAGTTATATGCTAAGTTCTCTAAGTGTGAGTTTTGGTTGAATGTCGTAACTTATTTAGGTCATGCCGTGTCTAGTAAGGGGATTATAGTGGATCCTCAAAAAGTTGTTGTGGTTAAGAAATGGCCTAGACCCATGACTCTAACTGATATTCAGAGCTTCTTGGGTTTACACGGTTACTGTAGGAGATTTGTAGAAAATTTTTTTTCTATTATTTCTCCATTGACCAAGTTGACTCAGAAGAAGGTAAAGTTCTTGTAGTCTGATTCTTGCGAGGGTAGCTTTGAGAAGCTAAGGGATAAGTTAACTTCAGCTCTGGTCTTGACTCTACCTGAGGGTACAGAGGGATTTATGGTCTATTGTGATGCATCCCGAGTTGTGTTTTAATGCAGTACGGTAAGGTGGTTCCTTATGCCTCTAGGCAGTTAAAGGTTCATGAGAAGAACTACCCAACTCATGACTTGGAATTGTTAGCCATGGTGTTTGCATTAAAAGTTTGGCATCACTATCGGTATGGGGTCCACGTTGATATCTTTTCTGATCATAAGATCCTACAGTATGTGTTCACTTAGAAAGAGGTTAATCTCAGGCAAAAGAGGTGGCTTGACTTGCTGAAGTACTATGATATAAGTCTTCACTACCATCCAGGTAAAGCTAATGTGGTTGCTAATGCTATTAGCAGGTTGTCCATGGGTAGCTTGTAATATGTGGTTATAAGTGGGAGTTGGTGAAGAAAATTCACCGTTTAGCTAACTTTGGAGTTTTGTCTCTTAAACTCTGAGGATGGTGGTGTATTTGTGCAACAGATGGCATAATAATCTATTTCTTTGGAAATAAATAGGAAGAAGGTGCTAGACAATCTCTTGAAGAAAATCACGGGTGATGTGGGTAAGCAGAAGGTGATGGCATTTGAGATTGGTGGTGATGGGACCTTGAGGTACCAAGGAAGGTTGTGTGTTCCATACGTGAATGGATTATAAGGCAGGATTTTGGTCGAGATTCATGAATCGCTGTATATGGTTCATCTCTATTCGACAAAGATGTATCATGACCTTAAGGAGATGTATTGGAGGAAAAATATGAAATGTGGAATAGGCAACTTTATTACTAAGTGTACGGTGTGTCAGAAAGTTAAGGTGGATCACATGAGGCCCGGTGAGCTACTCCAAGATATTGAACTGCTGGTGTAAGACAATGAGGTAATTAATATGGATTTCCTTACCGACCTTCTGTGGTCGCGAAATTAGTGTGACTCTATTTGGGTCATCGTGGATGACACACCCCAAAACTTGGTTCGCATAGGCACCTAAAGCTCACTTGAACCTGAGTTTGCCCTGATAACCCAACCTAACTATTATCACAACAACGACGAAAGTTGGGTGAATCCCGACCTTATAATAAGATAGAAGAAATATATAAGGCTAATAGTCAATACTAGACAACATTTAACATTTCATTAATGTCTATAGTCTAGCTGATACACCCAAGTCCACAGACGTCCACGAAACCTCTAACAACCGAAGTTGATAATATGTCGGTACATGCCCCGACAATAGCCAAGTACCAATCCTATACAAGTCTATGACAGAAGATAATGTGTCAATGAGAGGTAGGTCTTTCGGAGTATGGAAGCTCACCATTTCATGGTTAATGTATGAACCACTCAAACACCTGTTCATTGCGTAGAAGAAGAAGAAGCTCCAGCCTCTATGTCGCATGGGGACATAGCATCCAGAGATGGTTAGCAGTTGGAGCACTAGCATGTTACTCACGGATAAGGATAAAATAACATCAACAATCAACAACCAGTCAATATATTGTATTCAATCATAGCTATACACATATCCTTATATGTAGGTACATTACATGCCAACAAGACATCAAGACTTAACAACGTTCTCAAATCCTTCAATCACGAGACATAAAATGGAGGACTCTAGCATTCCATACTTAGTTCAATCCATTCATATTAGTCATAGTATTTTAACTACATTCACATGTCATTAGACAAAGTACTTCAACCATGGGTACAATCATTAAGCAAGGGACTCAGACCACATATCCATCTATGGAAACAATGGTTCTATCCATATACCTCAATCCATTTGGCATGGGACTCTAAGCACACACTCACATATTTAATTATCCATGGAACTCTAATCACATGCTCACATATACACTTAGGCATCGAACTCTAATCACATGCTCACATATACACTTAGGCATGAAACTCTAATCACATGCTCACATACACACTTAGGCATGGAACTCTAATCACATGTGCACAAACTCAAGTGGGCATGGAACTCTAATCACATACGCATAAACTTAAGTGGGCATGGAACTTTAATCAAATGCGCACATATTCATTCAGTCATGGAAGTTTAATCACATGCCATTTCATTCAATTGGTCATGGAACTTTAATAACATGATGTTCATAAGGCGAGGTATATTAACCTCGAGATCTATTTAGGAGAGGGACTCAAACCACAAGCCATTCTATTGGGCGAGGGACTCAAACCACAAGACATCTTATCAGACTAGGGACTCAAACCACTAGTGATTTCATTATTATTATTAGTAGACCTTGAACTCTTAACCCATTAGTTCAAGAATTTACATTCATTCAAACCATATCACATTCAAGGGCTTTGGCTTATGTAGCCAATTCAACTCTATACGCAACCACACGGTCCTCATTGGATACTTTATTGCTCAACCATCTCAATAGGACAAATCGATTTATTCAATTCATCATATAATTTAATTTTTTATTCTCAAGACCCACATCATATTTCATTAACATCATTATATCAAATTTTCACAACACTTGGTTCCATACACAATTTGAGTTCACCTTTATGCCTAGGGCTTTACCCTTTCCTTAGCCATCAACAAACAAAGTTGTCAATTTCACAATACGTGGCTAGTAATTCCCTTAAAATATCATTTATTAATATTTCATATATATATATATATATATATATATATATTGGACCATTTCCATAGTTTAAAACATCAGCAACATGTGACAAGACAATTTACTTAGTCATTTTCACAAACACCTTATGTGCTTACCTTCAACAAAGTCATTTTCATGGTAAAATTCATCAAGATTAGGGTTAATCATAAGCCACATGTTAGACCAAATACAAAAATCATACACATATGTAAATCATCTTCAATAACATGTATAAACACAAGTGTAGGTAGGAATCATCATTGATCATCATTTAGCAACAAAACCCTTTTCATTTGATTTCAAAACCACCATGTACACTTACTAATTCAAGTGTGAAATACATGGGTTTTGGAGTTATTTATGAAGGGGATGAGATACATGACTTAAACAACTTGAATCACCAAGAAAGTTGACTCCTTGTTGACAGTGCCTGAGCACACACGCAAGTGTATGTGGTCTTATCAAGTAGTAAAGTGGCTTCAAGAAAGCTCAAGTAAAGATCTCTCAGGGACCTGCGTTCACCGACTATCCAATTATAGTTTAACGATTGAGAAAAAGTAAACAATAGAAATTTAGAATTGTAAACTAAAAAGAAACTAAAATAATGAGGAAAAGTAATGACTTGGGGAAATCAATGAATAAAAGCCCAGGGTTAAGGCTTACGAACAATCCTACTATGTTATTGAACTTCATTCATTAAATTGCTTATCTTGGTTGTTGATTTGTAGGGGTTAATTGCGTGATTATGCTTTCCCAAACTCTAATCCTCTACCTAAGTTGAACCTTACAACTACATCGTTAAGAAGAGATGTAATAGTTCACTTATGTTCTTTACAAATATCATCCTACATATGAATAGAATAAGGTATCTAAGTACATTCCTGTCCTAGACACTAATTTTAATTCCTTATTTCATAAAGAAATATGAACCATACTTTTCTTATTCCCATGTTCTATCTTTCTATTTCCCCTCCCGAGATCACAAGATCGACAATTGATGTATTCTAAGGTTAGCTAATCCTTAAAATAGTTAAAAAAAAGAATAAACAAACAAACATTAATGATAAGCAATCCAACAAACTTAATTCAAAACAAAAGTAATCATGACCGTGGCCTTAACCCCGAATAGGGAGTTTTAGCCTTTAATGGAAATATTCATCATCCAATACCTTGGATTGATGATACAAACCATGAAAGAAACTAAAATTAAAGAATGATAAAAACCCTAAAAAGAAGATGTGGTAGCCTCCAATATCTCCCAAGGATGTCCAAAAGTTGTCCACCATTTTTAATATTGTCCAAGACTATTCCCAAGTTGACCAGGTAATTCCAATTGTTTTTTATATTATCCAACGTGTCTTGCAAATTAATTTTTTCCAAGAATTCTTCCCCTCCGTCCTGCTGCCCCTTGTATGTATATATATTATACAATATTTATGAATCATAGTGGGATTAGGTAGAGATCACGTGGCTCAAGAAACTTTCAACTAAGATTCCCTTTTTCAATGTAATTTCTATTTTGGATGGGACAATGCCTGGTCTTTTTTCTTAATCATAACGGGACAAGGCCACTGTGTCAGCACAAAATTAAAATTGAGTGACACGATGCATCAGTAATCGTATCACTGGACTGGCATAAAAAGAAATGTCGACGCGACGCGTCGACTCACTGGAATTAGCTTCCAAAATTTTGGTTAAGTGTTGAACGTCCTATCCTTTTCCCATGCCTTTTGTAGTGTATTTCCAATGAATTTATGGCCTTTTAATCATTAATTATCACCATATTTAGTTCACAAAGCCTCCTACAATATCACACCATATCTTAAAGATCAAAAACAACACAATATTCTCAACGATAAATCAAAATACAATCTAAGATAAGGCAAATTCGCAATGATCTTCCACTTTTAATCTGACTCTTGACTTAATTAAATTGCAATTTACACATTACAAACAAGTTATTCCACTTATTATTACACATTTAAAATATTTGAAAAAAATTAAACACATTAGAATCTATTGAAACCAACTAGACACACACCTAACTCAAGCTAGTAAAACTACTTTTCCAGGTTGAACTCTAAATGACTCAATTAAGTACAAACTTGTTTGAAAAACAATTTGAGCATTGTAATCACACACTTCTTAAATGCTTAATTATATCAATATGAACACGTTAAGCACATAAATTACTCTAAAAAAAAGGCGAAAAAGCTAGAATAATAATACCAAAGTGTATAAAATCATCTCAAATCATCACCCCACACTTAAACACTTGTTTGTCCTCGAACAACTCTTTACTCTAAGCATAAAAATCTGAGGTGAGGCTACACTTCTACTAAAATAAAGGCACTCAAGCTAAAACTACAATGACTATACATAATGCAAGTTTCTACACAAAGCATGTTATTTACACAATTGATAGCTCATGAACACTACTCCAAAACATCCTAACCTACAGAATTGAGTCACCTTAGTGGAAAACTCATGCTTATTATTCAATCAGTGATGTCATACAAATCACCCAGATTCATCAAATATGTGCCCCGCACAACAAAAGTGTTACCCATAATCACTCACAATAATGTAATTTATAGCACAATGGGTACAAGAATCAAATTATTCTCACTGTCATAAAGAATTCACAAGTTACACACAATGAACCATAGGCTTACCCTTACTGTAATGATCCACTAATATCAGAATGTTGAACTTAGGATCAAATAGGTCATTTTCGGGTTGTAATGTAGGCTAAGGGACGGGTAGGAACTATTTGGGAATAGTGACTAACCTCTCTAAGTGCTTTAATACACTACATTATACATTTAAAACTAATATCCAACAACCAATTTACACCATTTTGCCTACTACTTTCTTTTATTTTTTGCCCCATCTCTTTTAAGCATTTACACAAACATATGGTGGATGCATAGTTAGTATCACAAGAATCAATTTTTCTTCTTTTTCACAACCATGGAAATATTTCTAGCATAAATTATATCACATCAATTATAAAAACCAATAACCATTACCTTGGGGCATCAATTTCACCTTTTTCTTCTTTAATTTCTCAAATTTCTTAATAATTTTTTTTTATTAAAAAACTTAGGAACTTTTTTAGATCAAATTATGGTCTATCAAAGAAGGAATTAGGCTACATATGAGGCTACCAAAGAAAAGGCTAAAGTCTCAATTTGGGTTAACTAAAATAAAGCACAATGGTAGCATAAATAGAAGGTATAAAACAAGGCTATCAAAGAAACCCCTATATCATCTCCTAAATCCACACTCTTTATTTTGCTTTACACACATACCGGAAAAGTTCTACACATCACATTCAACAAGAAATATATAAAAATCTTACATGCACATGGCACATGCTTAATTCAGTAGGATCATTATAGACTCCCAACCAAACAGTAGCATGAATTCAATTTTAAGCCAACAAATACAAGAGTCATACTCATGATCCTAGGAGTCTCTAAAATAGCAATTCATTCAATCACATGCTTTTACAAACACACCCACTTGCATCATGTAATCAAAAATAGCACCAACAATAATATTCCACTTATTCTTAACCTAATTTTTTTTAAATTGAGACAAAATTTGGGAATTTTCCCACCCCACACTTAAAAATACTTTGTCCCCAAAGTGATCTTAAAAGTAAGAGATAGAAATACTTTCTGAGGACTCTAGGCCTAGCTAAGAGATAGAAATACTACCGGAGGACTCTAGGCCCATCTAGAAGCATCTTTTTGCATAAAAGGGGGTCTATCGAACCCCATACTCAGTTTTTGCCATGCATCTTTGTTCAAGTTTATGGTACTTAGACTTCCCATCAACCCGTGAATAAAATAAAACAAAAACTATGTTAAGTAAAAAATTAAAAACTAAAAATAAAACATACCTTAGCTTGGGTTACCTCCAAAGAAGCGCCTAATTTAGTGTCGCGGCACAACCCAATCAACTTTTTTCTCCACCTTGAGGATATGAATTTCACCCCTAACATCGCATCCATCTTTTTGCCTCGCTCATAGAGTGGTGGTACAATAATTAAGGAACCAAGTAATGGAATGTTCATGGTAAACCATTCAGCCATAAAGTAAGGTGTGTTTTTATATTGCTTATCCAGTGTAAAATCAAGAATATAGGATTCTTGTTCCTCATCTTCACACTCTTCCACTATTTTAAATGATTCCACAGATAAGATATCATTTAAAAATAATGTAAAAAAGTGCTTTGAGTGAGGCCCAACTAATCCCACTTCAAAATCTACACATTCTAGTACACACTCACTTTTGTTCATCTTCTCAATTTTAGTGTCAAAAGAAAAATGACAATCGAGTGGCTGTGATTCTTGTGTTTGCTCCACAAATTGGCTAATATCCTCCTTATATTTTTCTTTGCTTAGAATTTATAGACATGGTGGAGGTGGTATCTCCTCAACCTGTTCAACAACTTTAGTTTCTGAGTAGTCAAATTTTCTCGAATTTTCAACTACTTTGTCTACAATCGGTTGGGGAGTCAACTATATATCTACCTCCAACTTATTATCCAATTGCTCTGTAGTCTCCTGATAATGCTTTATGTCTACCAAGAACTGTACTTGAGACACTAAAAGTTGTTTCAACATCTCTTCCAAATTGCTAGTTTAAGTTGTGGCCTGCATGTTTTGTTGTTGCTACTAAAACTCCTGCTGGTTGTTCCATGATTGAATTTGTCGCTGATTCTGCCCCATTTGATTGTAGTTATTTATATAATTTTTTCTTTCAGCATAGCCAACAAACAATATTGAATCAGGGTTGATAGCACATATAGCTACAGTATGACCACTTTGACGAAAAACCAAATACCAAGTTGCAGTCAGCTCCACAAATTGAATAGTATCCGCATCATATTGTGAAGGTCCCGTCCACACACTTCCATCAAAATTTAAACAAAAAGATGCTTGATGTGGTCCCCCATAAAAATAATAAGAATTATCATCACTCAAAAACTATCTATACCAGGCTGACATATTAAGAAGTGTGATAAAAATAGAAATAAAAGAAAATAAAAAAAACTAAACAAAATCTATTTACAACTCAATATAGAACGACTAAAAATAAGATAGTTGCCTAATTGCAAGTCCTCGGCAACGATACCAAAAACTTCATAGCGCCCGAGCGCACACGCTAGTGTACATGGTCTTATCAAGTAGTAAAGTGGCTTTTAAAGCCCATGTATCGATCTCTCAGGGACTTTTGTTCGCCGACTATCAAATTCTAGTTTAACGATTGAGAAAAAGTAAACAATAGAGTTTTAGAATTGTAAACTAAAAAGAAACTAAACTAATGAAGAAAAGTAATGACTTAGGACAATCAATGGATAAAAGCCCAGTGTTAAGGCATACGAACAATCCTACTATGTTATTAAAATTCATTCATTAAATCGCTTATCTTGGTTGTTGATTCATAAAGGTTAATTGCGTGATTATGGTTTCCCAACCTCTAATCCTCTACCTAGTATAACTAGTTTTTTTTAGGTTGAACTCTAAATGACTCAAGAACACAACATAGATACAATATAACATTGATTATGGTCATCATCACGCATCTATTTTGTTTCATAGGTCTTTGGAATTCTAACCCATCATTTATCAAAACACTTAGTCAATTTAAAGATCAAGGGGTTGGCCCATCGGATTCCAAAGATATAAAGCAACTTAAGCATTGGGAACTTTAATCCCTTGTCTAACATAGACATGAATCAATTTTATGCATCGAGGGTTTCACCTATCATCTTAGCAATATGATGGACCACGTTAAGAACACCAACACACACCTCAAGCATGAGTTTCTACAACATAACACATTTTCTGGTATGTAAACTTTATGTCCTCTTTCGAATCCCAAGTAGCTTTCTCGGACTATTGGTTCTTCCATAGAACCTTCATCGAAGCCACTCCTATCGTTCACAACCGGCGAACTTGCTGATCCAAAATCCTTACCAGGATCTCTTCACAAGATAAGGAACCCAAAATACCCACGTCCTATAAGGGAACAACCAATAAGGGATCACCTACGCACCTTATAAACATGGAGACATAGAAAACCAAGGAAAATAGAGTTCAATCTACAAGTCAGCTCCACTCATAGGCAACATTGCCAACCCCTTTCGAGACCAAATACGGACCAACATAGTAGGGACTAAGCTTTCTCATTTTTACTGATTCACATTACTCCCTTCATGGGAAACACCTTTAAGACTACCCAATCACCCATACGCCACACGTATGTATATGACTTTTCATGATTTTGAGCAGTTTTCAACCCCTCACAGACCACCTTTATCTTTTTCTAAGGCTTGGTAAACTAGATCGGGGTCAATCAAACTACCCCTACCAACTTCATACCATCAAATGGGAGGACGGCATTTCCTGCCATACAATGCCTAAAAAGGCGCCCTAGAATCTTCCCTACTTAGGGACTTCTACATTTCCCATTTCAAAACACCACCATGCTCCCCCAGAAACTACCTAACATAAGAAAGGTCATAAAAGAACTAAAGTATAAAACCACTCATGCCACTCAAGACAAGACCCCCACAAAGACATGACACTGTAGGAACGAAGTACTTCATAAAAACTACCTAGATCATAAATAAGACCCATATCGATACAACATACCAAAGGAGGATTCCTTAGGTCCAGACACCAAAAGACAGACCACCTCATACCCCTTTAAGGATCTACCATGATCCCTTCACTAGAGGTATATAACATGATCGATAAAAACTATGGCTTTTAACCAAAACTCACACCTAGAGAACTGGTCATTCACATAATGATCCTTTAAAGTTTGCAACACAACACAGAGATGATCGACATGATCTGCCACACTCTTAGAATAGACTAGGATGTCATCCATGAATACAATGACAAATATGTCCAAGAATGGACGAAAGACCCTATTTATCAAATCCATAAATGCTGCCAAGGCATTGGTCAATCCAAAGGACATGAAAAGAAACTCATTACCAATGAGAACGGGTTCTAGAGGAGTCCCTTCCAAGTTAGAATCCTTAACTCAAACCAAAAGATACAAACACCCCCTTGAAATCACCCTTTGGGCCTTAAAATAAGAAGAGAATATTCCCTTGGGCATTAAGAAACCATCTTTCCATACAAGAACTGGTTCATTAGGGAATTTGACCATGACTCTATGGGTCTGACAATCTAAGGAAGCATAGTAAAAGTACAACCAATCTATCCCTAGGACGACATAAAAATCAGTTATGCAAAACTCTATCAAATCTATAAGGGTCCTTCTACCACCAACAGATACCACACGCCCTCTATAGACCTTTCTAACAATCACAGGGTCTCCAACTGGGGTGGAAATTAAAAAGAAAACTGGTAGACTCTCGGGACCACAATCAAGATGCACATCCACATATGGGGTCACATAAGAAAGAGTAGACCCTGGATCAAACAAACAATATATATCATGGGAGAAAATGTACACATACCTGCATTGACATTTGAAGATTCCTCGAGCTCCCAACGGTTGGTAAGATCATTGAGACGATCACAACCAATGTCAGAGCCATAAGAGTCACCCTTTGGTGCAAAAGCTAGAGAAGTGGTAACTGACATTTTTTTTGTCCAAGCGGCAATCCTTATGGGACACTCCTATTTTATGTGGCCCAATTAAACACATATAAAACACAGACCCTTTCCTTTCTCGCAACAAATACAATATGATCGATCACAAATCCAATAAGGAAGATCGATGAAAGAGGATTGGGCCCTGCTAACCTGATGTTGGGAACCTTATACCCTATAAGCATCACCAATCTAAAGATTCCCATCTCTCAATGATTTCAGGTAGGGAGAACTAGTAGAGGAATGGGGTCTAGGACCCATCCAATGCTTTCTCCTAGACCACTTTCCACCAACCTTAGTTAATTAAGCAAAGAAACAACAAAATTTAGTATTCTAAGGTGATTGAGAAAAAGTGTCACCCCGAACACAAGGGGTATTAGGAACAAGTGGAACCCCAAAAATTAGATGAGATTTTTCCATATTGCCCATAGCTGGGATAAAAGAGCTTGCTCGAACGTCTGATCTCCTTAGATAAATAATCTAAAAGATGAGCAAGTAAAAGTCAGAGGAATATAAGACATTTGACTCTATATATATTTAGATTGAATCACAAGAAAGGGAAACATCCCTAAATATCTCATAACCCCTTTCTTATAAGTGAGGCATGCTACACATCCATAAAAAAGACTCCACTTGACATGGCTTTGTGTACTCCCAGCTGACTATGAACCTAGGCTCTAATACACCCTTGACATACCCTAAAATTAGGTCTTCTTATATGGGCACCTCAAGCTCACCTGAACCAGAGGTTGCCCCGATAACCCAACCTAACTATTATCACAACAACCATAAAGGTCGGGTGAATCCCAACCTTATAATAAGATAGCAGAAATATATAAGGCTAATATTAAATACTACATAACATTTAATATTTCATTAATTTCAATAGTCTAGATGATATAACCAAGTCCACAGTCATCCATAAAACTTCTAACAATCGAAGTCAATAATATGTCGGGACATTCCCCTGACAATAGCCAAGTACCAAACCTATAAAAGTATATGATAGAAGATAATTTGACTATGAGAAATAGATTTTTTGGAGTATGAAAGCTCCATACTTTAAGGTCAATGCACGAACCGCTCAAACACCTATTCACTGTGTAGAAAAAGAAAAAGATGCTCTGGCCCTATGTCACATGGGAACATAGTGTTCATAGATGGTTAGTAGTTGGAGCACTAGTATGTAACTCAAGGATAAGTAGAAAATAACATCATCAATCAACAACCAGTCAATATATTATATTCAATTATATTTATACACTTATCCTTACAAATAGGTACATCACATGCCAATAAGATATCAAGACATAATGTTCTCAAATCCTTCAACTACGAGACATAAAGTGGAGGATTCTATCATTCCACACTTAGGTTCAACCCATTCATATTACACATAGTATTTTAACCATATTCACATATCATTAGACAAAGTACTTCAACTATGGGTACACTTATTAAGAAAGGGACTAAGACCATATATCCATCCATGGAAACAAGGGTTCTATCTATATACCGCAATCCATTAGGCTTCGTTCTCTAAGCACATGCTCACACATTTAATTAGATATTGAAGTTTAATCACATGCTCAAATATACACTTAGGCATAAAACTCTAATTACATACGTACATACTCAAGTGGTAATGGAACTCTAATCACATGTGCATGTATTCATTTGGTCATGGAACTTCAATCACATTCCATTTCATTCAATGGGTCATGGAACTTTAATCATTGCCATTTTATTCAACTGGTCATGGAACTTTAATCACATGCCATTTCATTCAATCGGTCATGGAAATTTAATCACATACCATTTAATACAGTAAGGTATTTTAACCTCAAGAGATCTCTTTAGGTGAGGGACTCGAATCACAAGACATTCCATTGGGCGAGGGACTAGAACCACAAGCAATCTTATCGGACTAGGAACTTTAACCACAAGTCATTTCATTATTACTATTGGTCGACATTGAACTCTTAACCAGTTAGTTCAAGAATTTATATTCATATAAACCATATTACATTCAAGGGCTTTGGCTCATGTAGCCAATTCAACTCTATACGCGACTACATAGTCCTCATGAGAGCCTCCATTGCTCAACCATCTTAATAGGCTAAATGACTTTATTAAATTCATCTTATGTTCAATTGTGTTCCTCAAGACCCACATGATATTTCATTAACAACATTATATCATATTTTTACCACACTTGGTTTTATACATAATTCGAGTTTACCTTTATGCCTAGGGCTTTGCCCTCTCCTTAGCCATTAGCCAACAAGGTTATTAATTTCAGAATACGTGGATCATAATGTCTTTACAATATCATTTATTAATAATTGATATATATATTGGACCATTAACCTAGTTTAAAACATCACCAACATGTTACTAGACAATTCACTTAGATATTTTCACAAACACCTTTGTGCTTACCTTCAACAAGTTATTTTCATGGTTGAATTAATTAAGATTAGTTTTACTCATAAGACACATGTTATGCCACATACAAAAAGCATCCACATCTGCAAGTCATTATCAATAACATGGATAAACACAAGTCTAAGTAGGAATCATCATTGTTCATTATTTAGCAATACAACCCTTTTCATTAGATTTTGAAACCACCATGTACACTTACTAATTCAATTGTGAAATACACATATTTTAGAGTTATTTAGGAAGGGTAAGAGATACACGCCTTCAAAAACTTGAATCTCCAATAAACATAACTTTTTCTTCCCACTAGATGAGCTTCCTTGAAACTCTAGTCTCCAATCTTTCAAAGAGAGATTGAGAGAGTATTTAGGGTATTTGATTCATCTAAATAGATGTTTAGGAGGCTACAAACCCTTATATAATGAGAGGGTTTAGGGTTTTAGGCATGGTAAATGGCCATAAGGCACTTAGTTAAAAGTTGGAAAACAACCTCATCCAGGAGTATGACTCCCCCATACGACTTCCTTAGTAATCATACTATAGGGTATAAGTGGTACCCTTACTTATACCCTAGGCTCTTCCTAGGTCATATACACTATTAAGGGTATGATTAGACACCCTTGAGTCTTCACCAAAGGATATGACTCAACCCCTAACTCATAAGCTTCATCGTATAAAAAATAGTCCACTCAAGTTGAAACTTTACTCCATACGATTGAGTATTATACGACTCGTATACATTGGTTATGACCAAGGAGAGGAAATGTCGTATAGTAAATAGTGTGTTACACTCGTATGTTTTTTAGGATATGAGAGGGAAGGTCAAGGTGGTACGAGTCCTATCCAAGGGTAAAAATCAAGCCTCTAGTCGTACCCAACCCAAAGAAACAAAAATGAAGTTGTATTCCAATGGTTTAAGACGTAGGTGTTTCAGTGGATAGGATGGCTAAGTCTGCTCACCTCTTGTCAGTGAGGACTACTTATTATTTCATGGATTATGCAAAGTTGTTCCTTCAGAAAGTGGTAAGGTTTCATGGTGCACTTGTCTCAATTATTTTGGATCGTAGTACTCAGTTCTTGTCACTTTTATAGCATTCTTTTCAGCATGGTATGGGGACTAAAGTGAGTCTTAGTATTACTTTTCACCCACAGCCATATGGGTAAGCCGAAATGACTATTCTGACTTTAGAGGATATGCTGCACGCCTATGTGATTAACTATAGTGGTAGTTGGTTGGACCATTTTTATTTGATTAAATTTTCTTATAAAAATAGTTACCATTATATCATTGGTATGACCCAGTTTGAGGCATTGTATGGTAGGAGGTGTAGATCTCTTATTGGGTGGTTCAAGGTTAGTGAAGCAGAAATGTTTGGCCTGGATTTGGTTCACTAAGCTATGAAAAGGTTGAAGGTAATTTAGGATAGGCTTAAAACCTCCTAAATTTGCCAAATATCCTATGTGGATATGATGAAATGATAATTAGAGTTTGAGGTTAGATATTGGGTGTTCTTAAAGGTGTCTCCCAAGAAAGGAGTAATGCAGTTTGGGTAGAAGAGAAAGCTCAGTCCCTGTTATGTTGGCCCGTACTTGATTTAGAGAAGGATTTGTAATATTACATATGAGTTGGAATTTCCCTATAGAATGAGTTACATTCATCTGGTATTCTATGTGTCTATGTTGCAAAAATGTATGGGTGATTTTTCATTGGTTGTTCCCTTGGAGAACATTGGTATTTCAGATTCTTTGCCCTATGAGGAGGTCTTGGTGACGATCTTGGATCGGCAAGTTTGTTGTTTATGATCAAAAGACCTGGCTTTGGTGAAGGTTCTATGGTAGTAACAAAAGTTTGAGGAATCTACTTGGAATGCCAAGGGGGCCATGAAGTCCAAGTATACAATCTTATTCCCGATTCTTAAAAATCATGCTTTCGGTATGTGTTGTTCTTAATATATTTGTTTTCTATCTTTATTGATTATAGATTGTGAATTTCTTGGTATTTTATTTTCTATCATAAAGGTAATAGTATAGAAGTTTGAGATTTAATCATGCTTTTATTGCTTTATCCTATTATTCGAGGATGAATGATCTTAAGGAGGGAGGGGGAGACTGAAACACCTCGAACTTTGGCCCTTGCAAGTTTCTTGTGTCTTGAACCTTTTGATCATCATACGACTCACACCATGACTCGTATAGTGTGGTAACGGGTCTAGGGATCCTAGTTGTGTGTTATTTAGTGTGATATTGGCCAAGATCTATTCGATGTATGAGAGACTCCATACGAGTCGTATGGTTATATGAAGAGAAGTATAGGGTCCAACTATATGTTATCCAGTGTCTAGCTTTTGATGTTTTTTTT
>NC_061122.1:58432993-58565127 GCF_002878395.1 Capsicum annuum
TGCATTGTATCAACATCCAAAAACATCCAAAATACCCATGTCCACAATATCCAAAAAGCCTCTAACAAAACAGAGTATCAATACAGTGTCGGGACATGCCCCCGACCATAGCCAAAACAAATCTGAAATAAAGCCTAAGGCATAAGAAATCAATATATGAAATGAAGTCTTTTTAATTATGGAAGCTCACCACTTCAAGCTAACTCACGAACTAACCAAAAACACCTGTTCACTGTGCAGAAAGAGTAGAAGTATGACAATTCTTGCATCACATAGGGATATAACGTCTGAAGACGGTTAACGATTGGAGTGGTAGCATGTAACTCAGGGATAAGGGAACAAATAATGCCATGATTAATAATACAGAAACCATTAAAAACCATTGACAACATTATATACAATACATAGATATATATATCACATATCGGGAAAGGGATCAACGCTTAGCATGAACTTTAAAACTTTAACCTGGACTGTGTAGCTTGACTGTAATAAATCATCCACGGGCTATATGGGTCCAGTTGTAACCCCCTGGTCGGGCCCCAATGCATGTTAGCCACATAAACTAGAGATATCATAGAAGGCCGGGGATTACGATGTAGCCTTCGCCAACTATGATACATTCATATATATATATATGTATATGCTTGGGGGATTACTTTGTAACCCACCAACACATGGTCATCAAGACCAAACCTCATGTTGGCAAACGTGAGTTTCCAGTAGTAGTCTTTCGAGTACACACCTTTACGGTTTCTCTACCTAACCCCCTTAAGCCCAATTAAAACCTTTAACACATAACCCATTTACCAAATTCTAGGAGTCAGTTACTAAGGAATTATTAAGTGGTATCGCCATACCGACTATAGCTTGCAAGTAATGTCATTAGCTAACATTTGGGGGATTCCTTTGTCCCACGCTCCTTCGTACCCCGCAGACTCCATTATAAAACTCACTTGGGGGGATTCCTTTATACCCCACAAGGTTTTCATAAATCATCCACTTGAGGGATTCCATCATACCTCACAAGGTTTTTAAACAATCCTTAATAATTTAACCATTTGTGCCATGCATTAGTTATAAGGAAGTAGACCAATCCAATCGTTTTTATTCCAATGCATTAAAACAAGTGTAATACCCTAAAAATCCAAACCAATGCTAGAGTTATGTTTCAAGCTCACACATAGTAAATTATGGTTCCTTGGTAGTTTTATGAGTTAGTTTGATGTATATTAAGGTACCAAATAACTCCCAGCTAATTTATAAATCAATATATTCCATACTGATTGAGTTTTTGATAAGAAAGTTGCTTTAGTCAACTTCAAATGAGCATAACTTTTGGTTTACTCAGAATCTTCCAGATCAAGAGCTACCGAGTTATAGAAAATTGTATTATCTTTCCAATGATAAAATTTTTGCCTAAATCTGATATCCGGGTGAGAAGTTATGACACTTTTTGTGAAATGGTATGTCAAATTGAGCAGCACCGCATCGCGATGGCAAGCCAAATGACATTCGTCAGTTTCTAGAGTATTACCACGATAGTACCACATCATGGTATAGTTCTAGTTCCCAACTGACATTTTCTAGTATGTCACCGTGGTAAGCGGCGCATCGCACTGAAGGGCCATTTTGCAATTGTAACTTTTTAGTTAGGCTCTGCGATACCTCCACATTGCGCTAAAGTACATTTTTGCACTCGTCCTTGGACTATGTTAGCCGATAAAATCCAATGGCTTACCGTGATGGAACCGCATCGCGGTGATGGCCAAAATTAGGATTTTTAGTTGTAGAAATTTAATTCTTTCCAGGGACAATTGGGTTTTTTTCGATGACCCTAATCAGCCACAAGCACAATATTAATGCCCTAATAGCCTAATTACTCATTATTTTACTCAATTTCTGCCAAATCAACATCATTCTCTCTAAAATAGCAAACCCCAGCCTTCAAAAATCAAGCTCAATTCTTGAGGAATCCACCAAAAAACTTCAAGAATTCAATTATCCAGGTAAGTTAGGTGTTCATCCTTCAGTTCCTTTCACCCTTGGAGTTAAAGAACCCTTTTTCAAAATATAAGTTCTTATATTCATGATTTACATGCTTGAATTAGTTTGCGTTCATGTATGTATTGTTGTATGGGTTTCAATTTAAGATTTACCCTATGATTCATGTAAACTAATTAGCATGTATGTTGAGTTAGGTGAATTCTCATGTTACAATCCTTGAGGTTTTCAAGTTGAATGTTGTAGCTATGATGTTTATATGTGATTATTAATATGTGAATTGAATAGTGAAATCATGACATATTAACATGTGTTCCCACCAATGTACAAGTTCATGCCATGCAAGTGTTTGATAAAATGTCTCAATGAATGAATTGTGACTAAGTGACTAGCTATTATGCTTTCAAGATTGTGCTATGTTTTACTATTTACGCTATCGAGTGCTGGGGGTATTTAATACCCAAAATCTAACTGTTTACTTAGATCTCAGTAGCTACAGAATAGTCTCAGTAAAGTCAAGAAAGTAGTATTTAGTCAATCTTCACGATTAGCGTGAGTTCAGTCAAGCCAGTCCTGTAATGATCAGTTCTAGTGTCATTTTAGTTGGGAGTAAAATTCAGCATCGAGTGAACCTAGGAATGGGGATATTACTGTTAGCCTAGGGTTTCACCTTTAGTAGCAATCCCAGAGTTACAAAACTGTATAGCCAACATCAAGTAAGTCGTCCTTCTGCCAGACTAGGGTTGACGCAATCATATATATATATTTCATGAATCTTCCTGCCTGACTAGGGTTGACACAACCATTTTTAGTATCCCGTGGCATGGTGCTAACACCATTCCAACTGGGCTCACAAGTTCAACCCCAAATTAGTTTACTTCAGGGTATGTTGGTTAAATGAACACTCTCACAGTCTCAGTTTCAGTCTTCAGTATAAAACTCAGTCCAGCTCTACAGAACCATGGCTGTCAGTTATTAGTTACTTAGATATCCATTATACAGCCAACAAAACTTAGTACTCAGTTACAAAATAATCTTAGATACACGACATGTATATACGTATATGCACAGTATTGCATACTCAGTAATTACAACAGTTTCAGTTCTCTATGTACTCTCATTTTGTTACTTTATATCATTCAGTTAGTTACTATTCATACATACGAGCCCATGCATATTAGCCTTACCTTATCTAGCATGCCAGTACATTCTACGTACTTACATATACTCTCTCTTTGCACTATGATGTCTCATATCATAGGTTCAGATGCTCAGGTTACTGACCATACTTAGCAGCTCAGCCTATCAGCAGAAGTTATAGTGGTGAGTCCATATATTTTGAGGACAAATTTTATTTGTTTCAGTATTTTCAGTAGTTCAGTAATTATTTCAATCAGAGTTAGTTTGGAGTTTGTCCCATCAACTTCATATTCAGATAGTTAGACTTTCAGACTAGCTTAGTTAGTTATTTAGTTTTTCAGATGTTATTAGCAGTATACTTAGTTATTATTTTAGTATTTTAAGAACCTTATGGCATTTTTAGAGTTCTTCTGCATATGTTTTATTGATTATTATTCAGTGCTCACAGTAGGTACCAGTCATGGGTTAGCTTGTGATCCTTCGGGATCATAAGCACCGTGTGGCGCCTAGGGTGCAGTCTTGGGGAGTTACAAACTTAGCATCAGAGACTAAGGTTCTATAGTTTCCTAGGGAGTGTAAAAGCCACATCAAGTTGAGTCTTTCAAATGGGTGTGAAGCGCGCCACACTTATGGACAAGAGGCTACGAGGCTTTTAGGAAAAATTTCCCATCTTTCAGTTTTCATATCACCTGAATGAGCATGAGCTCACATTAAAATCTCTGTCTAATCTATTCTTCCTTCTGTTTATAGAACATGCCTCCCAAAAAGACCAATAGAAGAAGAATTGGAACCAACAAGCACCTTTGCCCGTTCAGGCAAATCCCCCGAATGAGTTTGTTTGTTACGTAGAACTCTGAGCATCCTTTACCACTTTAGCCCATTCTTTGAAAGCTCATAATGATCAACTAACTACTGTTCAGGCTAACCCAATGGCTAATACTGCTGTAGCTAGAATTTGGGACTTCACCCAAATGAACCCTCCTTCATTTTCAGGGTCTAAGTCTAAGGAGGACCCCCAGGAATTCTTTGACATAGTGTAGAAGGTAACATATATCATAGGGGTAACCGCTAGTGAGAGTGCTAAGTTACCTTCCTATCAGTTGTAGGATGTGGCTCTTACATGGTTTAAGTAGTGGAAAGTAGAGAGAAGCGCAGATGCAGGGCCTATAAAATGGAAAGTGTTTGCTACTGGCTTCTTAGATAGGTTCTTCCCATTGGAATTGAGAGATGCTAAGGTTTTAGAGTTTATCAACCTAAATTAGGGCAATATGAGTATGAAAAAGTATTCCCTCAAGTTTACTCAGTTGGCCAGATATGCTCCTCATGTGGTAGCTGATAGCAGATCTGATATGAGTAAGTTCGTATCTGGTGTGTCTGACAGTGTGGTCAAGGAGTATAGGACCACAATGCTAATTAAAGAGATGGACTTGTTTAGGTTGATGGTCCATGCTCAACAAATTAAGAAATAAAAGACTAAGAAGTAAAATAGGGGAAATAAGAGGGCTAGAATTGGTAGCTTCAACTTCACTCAGCCTAAGTCAGAGGGCGGTAATCGTTCTTAGTTCTGCCCAAAATTTTTAGTTCCATCCCCTTCCTCAGCCAGTGCTCTAGTGCCTAAATTCAAAAATGGTAATAGGGATAGGGCGCCAGGCTCTAAATCTTAGGGTAGTGTGAACAATGCTCGAACAAATCTTCTTTGTCAGAAATATGGCAGAAACCATGAAGGTGTCTGTAGGACTGGTAGCGATGTATGTTTCGAATGTTATAAACCAGATAATAGAATCAGAGAGTGTCCTTAGGTGGGTTCACAAAGTCAGCATAACCGCTCCCCAAGTGGTCGCCCATCTCAGCAGGGTGTCGCTTCTAGTGCCCCCAGTGGGCAATGCCTAAATATACTTTATGTATTTCAGTCCCAATAGGATCAGGAAAGTTCTCTTGATGTGGTCATTGGTACGTTACAAGTTTATCATTTACATGTTTATGCTTTGCTAGAACAGGAGTTTCTTTGTCATTTGTAACTCCTTATATAATTTTTGACTTCAGAGCCAGTCCCAAAATCTTAGCAAAATCTTTCTCGGTTTCTACCCTGGTGAGTAAGTCTATCATAGCCTGATGGGTATACAGGAACTGTCCAGTTGTGGTATCTTAGAAAGTTACTTCAGCAGACTTAGTAGAGTTAGAGATAATGGATTTTGATATCATTCTCGGCATGGATTGGCTCCATTCATGCTATGACTCAGTTGATTGTAGAAGCAGAGTTGTCTATTTTCAGTTTTCAAATGAACCTATCCTAGATTGGAGGGGTAGTACTACAAAGCTTAAGGGTCAGTTTGTTTCGTACCTTAGAGTGAGAAAGATGATATCCAAGGGGTGTATTTACTATCTTATTCGAGTCAAAGATTCTAATTTTGAGACTCCCAGTCTTGAGTCAGTTTCATTAGCAAGTGAATTTCCAGATGTGTTTCTGAAAGATCTTCCTGGAGTTTCTCCCAAAAGGGAAATGGACTACGAATAAACCTTCTTCATGATACTCAGCCTATTCCTATCCCGCCATATAGAATGTCTCCAGCTAAAATTAAAGAGTTGAAGGAACAGTTGAAGGATCTCCTAGATAAGGGATTCATCAGGCGCAGCGTCTCCCCGTAGGGCGCACCTGTCCTATTCGGGTGAAAGAAAGACAGTTCTATTAGAATGTGTATTGACTACCATTAGTTGAACAAAGTCACTGTCAAGAATAAGTTTCCATTTTCTAGAATCGATGACTTGTTTGACCAACTTCAGGGTGCCGATTACTTTTCTAAGATATACCTCAGATCCGGCTATCATCAGCTCAGAGTCAGAGAATCTAACATTCCAAAAACATCTTTCATAACTCGGTATGGTCACTTTAAATTTTTAGTCATGTCATTAAGTCTTACCAATGTCCCTACAGCTTTTATGGACGAACCGAATGTTCAAGCAGTACTTGGATATTTTTATCATAGACTTCATAGATGACATCTTGTCCACTCCCGCAGTGAATATGATCATGTAAACCACATCAGGATTGTATTGCACACTCTTAGAGCCCATCAGTTGTTTGCTAAATTTGGTAAGTGCAAATTTTAACTAAGTTCAGTAGCTTTTCTTGTCCATATCATTTTTAGTGATGGCATTAGAGTGAATCCTCAAAAGATTGAAGCGGTGAGAAATTAGCCCAGACCCATCTCTTCGTCAGATATCATAGTGGACTTTAAAGGCAGTTGGGATGACCACTTGCCTTTGATTGTGTTCGCGTATATAACAACTATAATTCCAGTATTCAGATGACTCCATTTGAGGTGCATTATAGGAGGAGATGTAGGTCTCCCATTGGTTGGTTGGAGGTAGGAGAGACTGTGTTGGTAGGGCCTGACATAGTATTTGATGCCTTAGAGAAGGTTTAGTTGATCAGAAAGAGGCTTAAGACAACCTAGAGCTGACAAAAATTGTATGCAAATGTCAGAAGAAAAGATTTCAAGTTTGAGATTGGAGACTTTGTGTATTTGAAAATCTCTCCCATGAAGGGAGTGAAGAGGTTTGGCAAGAAGGGGAAGATCAGTACCTGATATGTCGGTCCTTAAAGAATTCTCAGCCATTTAGGAAAGGTAGCTTACGAGTTTGATTTACCTTCAGATCTAGCTTCAGTATACCCAGTGTTCCACGTCTCTTTGCTAAAGAAATGCATTGGCGACCAAGAAGTTGTAGTCCATTTAGATGGTATAGATATTTAGAATGATGTTTCTTTTGAAGAGGTCCCAGTTCAAATCCTCGATGGTTAGATTTGCAGACTAAGGAACAAAGAAGTCCCCTTGGTTAAAGCTCTTTGGCGGAATCAGTCCGTTAAGGGAGCTACTTGGGGAGCAGAAGAAGATATTCAGACCAAGTATCCTCACCTCTTCTCCATAAACTCAGACTCACCCTAAGGTAATAATCTTCTTAGAATTATCTTTTCTATGCTCAGTTTCAGTTGCATATCATTCTCATGTCAGTCCTGTATTCACATAATCAGTTCAGTTATGTACTTATGCTTTAGTTATACATGTTCAGGATGAAAAATCAGTTCATCAGTATTCTCATGTTAATCAGACTCATTCAAGGATGAATGTTCCCAAGGGGGAGATATTGTAATACCCCAAAAATCCAAACCAATGCTAGAGTCATGTTTCAAGCTCATACGTAGTACACTATGGTTCCTTGGTAGTTTTATGAGTTAGTTTGATGTATATTAAGGTACCAAATAACTCCTAGCTAATTGATGAATCAATATATTCCATACCAATTGAGTTTTTGATAAGAATGTTGCTTTAGTAAACCTCAAATGATAATAACTTTTTCTCTGTTAAGAATATTCCATATCAAGACCCACCAAGTTATAGGAAATTGAATTAGCTTTCCGATAATATAAAATTTGCCCAAATCCGATATTCGAGTGAGAAGTTTTGGCAGTTTTAGTGAAATAGATGTCAAATTGAGCAGCACCGCATCGCGGTGGCAGGCCAAATGGCATTCATCAGTTTTAAGAGAATTACCACGATAATACTTCATCGTGGTGAAGTTTCAGTTCCCAATTGGAGTTTTCTAGTGTGTCACCATGATAAGCGGTGCGTCGTGCCAGAGTGCCATTTCGCTATGATCACTTTCCAGTGAGGCTCCACGATACCTTCGTGTCACGCCAAAGTGCATTTTTGCACTCGTCCTTGGAAGATGCTAGCCGACAAAATCCAGTGGCTCACCGTGATGGCACTGCTTTGCGGTGATAGCCAAAATCAGGATATTCAGTGGCGAAAATTAAATTCTTTCTAGGGATAATTGAGTCCTTTTTCATGACCCTAATCAACCCCAAACAAGATATTAATGCCCTAATATCCTAATTACTCATTATTTTACTTAATTTCTCACAAATCAAGAACATTCTCTCTAAAATAGAAAACCTTAGCCTTCAAGAATCAAGCTCAATTCTCGAGGAATCCACCAAGAAACCTCAAGAATTCAATTATCCAGGTATATTAGGTATTCATCCTTGGGTTCCTTTTACCCTTGGAGTTCAAGAACCCTTTTCCAAAATACAAGTTCTCATATTCATGATTTACATTCTTGAATTAGTTTGTGTTCATGTATATATTGTTGTATGGGTTTCAATTCAAGATTTACCCCATGTTTCATGCAAACCAATTAACAAGTATGTTGAGTTAGGTGAGTTCTCATGTTACAACCCTTGAGGTTTACAAGTTGAATGTGGTAGCCATGATGTTTATATGTGATTATTATTATGTGAATTGAATAGTGAAATCATAACATGTTAACATGTGTTCCCACTCATGTACCAGTTCATGCCATGCAAGTGTTTGATAAAATGCCTTAATGAATGAATTGTGACTAAGTGACTAGCTATTATGCTTTCAAGATTCTGCTGTCTTACTATTTATGCTATCGAGTCCTGAAGGTATTTAATACCTTAAATCTAACTGTTTACTTAGATCATGGTAGCTATAGAATAGTCTCAGTAAGGTCAAGAGAGTAGTATTTAGTCAGTCTTTACGATAGCGTGAGTTCAGTCAAGCTAGTCCTGCAATGATCAGTTCAAGTGTCATTTTAGTTGGGTGTAGAATTCATCACCGAGCGAACCCAGGGATGGGGACATTCCTATCAGCCTAGGGTTTGACCCTTAGTAGCAATCCCTGAGTTACAGAACTACGGAGACAATGTAGGGTAAGTTGTCCTCCTATCAGACTAGGGTTGACACAATCATATATATATTTCATGAGTCTTTCTGCCAGCCTAGGGTTGACAAAACCATTGTTAGTATCCCATGGCAAGGTTCTAACATCCTTCCAACTGGGGTCACAAGTTCGACCCCAAATCAGTTTACATCGGGGTATGTCTGTTAAATGAACACTTCTACAGTCTCAGTTTTAGTCTTCAATATAGAACTCAGTCCAACTCTACAGAACTATGGCTGTCAGTTATCAGTTACTCAGATATCAGTTATACAGCCAATAGAACTCAGTAATCAGTTACATAATAATCTCAGATACACGACATGTATATAAGTATATGCACAGTAATGCATACTTAGTAAGTACAACAGTTTTAGTTCTCCATGTTCTCTCATTTAGTTACTTGATATCATTCAGTCAGTTACCTTTAATGCATATGAGCCCATGCATATTAGCCTTACCTCATTTAGAATACCAGTACATTCCATGTACTGACGCATGCTCTCTCTTTGCACTATGATGTCTCATATCATAGGTTTGGATGCTCAGGTTCTTGACCGTACTTAGCAGCTCAGGCTATCAGCAATAGTTATAGTGGTGAGTCCTCATATTTAGAGGACATCGTTTATTTGTTTTAGTATTTTTAATAGTTTAGTAGTTATTTTAGTCAGAGTTAGTTGGGGGTTTGTCCCATCAACTTCATATTCATATAGTTTGAGGCTTTCAGACACGCTTAGTTAGTTATTTATTTTTTTCAGATGTTATTAACAGTATACTCAGTTATTATTTCAGTATTTTGGGAACCTTATGGCATTTTTAGAGTTCTTCCGCATATTTTTTCATGATTATTATTTAGTGCTCACAGCAGGTACCAGCCATGGGTTAGCTTATGATCCTTCGGGATCATAAGCACCGCGTGGCGCCCAGGGTGCAGTCTCGGGTCGTTACAACAAGTGACCAAACCAAACTTGGTGACAAAACCATATTCATTGATAATTTCACAAACAGGTTGAGGGCATATTATTTCCAAACCACGTACCAAAGATAAAATCATCAAATTTGGGATTAACCATGACCCCTTTATTTTATTACCATTACCATGCATTCCACAATGTTCCAAAATCATAAATGAAGCATAATTATTGTATAATAAACCACGAGAAAGCATTTAAACCAAACACATGCACAACCCTCAACCCATAGTTCAAAAGCCATTACTAAAACCATGAATAATAACCAATTTCATGCCATTAAGAAAATAGAAGTTCAAGCGAAAGAGATAAATGCCTTCATTGCCAAGAATTTTGAGGAAAATAACTCCCTTAAAACCCTAGATGATCGCCTGCTTAAGCTCTAGCCTTGAGTTGAAAATGGAACTTTGAGAGAGAATGATTGAGGGTAGTAAGAATGAACTTTATAGGATGGAAACTGATAAAAATAGACCCTTATAGTGATTAAAAATTATGCATGGGTGAAATGATGCTTCTACCCCTCATCCCATTTTAAAATAACAAAACTGCTATAGAAAAATACAGGGTCCATGGCACAGACCTTATCGCTGAGGTCTGACCTCCGTGTCATAGACCCTATTGTGGAACACAGCCTCCGTGATAACCTCTGTTAAACATATATATCTTGGAGGCTTGTTTCCTACGGGGTCTGAAATCATCTCGTACCCCTTCCAAAAATTCTGAGACTCTATCGGGTTACCCTTTGAACACCCCGAACAAAGTTTGGGTTAAAAATTGATATTTCAAGTACGGGAAGGCCAAAAATAAATTGGTCAAAATTTGAGGGTGTTACATTTCCCTTTCTTAAAATCATTCGTCATCGAATGATGAGCTACGACATGCTTCACACGAGAACAAAAATAATACATCAGAATCAATGGATAAACTCGTGTAATAAAAAGAAAGAAGGAATTCATGCCTCAAGCTTCTTTATTCGTCACATGGAATAGAAATGGATACTTAGCCTTCATATCCTCTTCCACTTCCCAAGTGGCTTCTTCTACTTTATGGTTCCTTCGAAGGACCTTTACCAAGGACACATCTTTAGTCCGTAACCTATAAACTTGTCTATCCAAGATCTCTATTGAGATCTCTTCATAAGACAGGGAATCTGCAACAACATCCTCAATAGGCACCCCCAAGGAGTGATCACCCACATGTTTTCTCAACATGGACACATGAAACATATGGTGTATGAACCCAAACTGGCAGTCAATTCTAACCCATAGGCAATCTTTCCAACTCTCTTCAAAATCAAATAAGGACCAACATAATGGGGACTGAGATTCCTCTTCTTTCAAAAATGCATAACTCCATTCATGGGATACACCTTGAAGAACAACCAATCACCCACACCGAACTCTAAATCCCTTCGCCTCACGCCCGTATAGGACTTTTAAAACTTAGGGCGGCCCTTAGAATATCCTGAATCACCTTTACCTTTTCCTTTGCTTGATTGGTTAAATCAGGACCGAATAACCTTGCCTCACCAACTTCAAACCATTTAATAGGAGATCTACAACTCCTATCATACAATGCCTTAAATGGAGCAATACTAATGCTAGAATGATAACTATTATTGTACGCAAATTCTACAAGAGGCAAATGGTCAACCCAATCACCATAATGATCAATCACACAAGATCAAAGCATATACTCTAAACTCTGAATGGTCCTTTCCTTTTGTCCATCCATTTGTGGGTGGAAAGCAGTACTAAGAGTCATCTTAGTTACCAAATCTCGCTGATATGACCGCCAAAAATAAGATGAGAACTTAGTTTCATGATAAAAAATAATGGAAATTGGAGCACCACACAACTTCATGACCTCCTGAAAAAATAACCTTGCATAATCCTCAGTAGATAAATTAGTCCTCTCCGCCAAAAAGTGAGCAGACTTAGTCATCCTATCCACGATGACCCAAATAGAATCAAACTGATTCTGAGACAGCGGAAGACCCATAACAAAATCAATATTTATCATTTCCCATTTCCACATAGGCAACTCAATTTCTTGAGACAACCCTTCAGGACTCAAGTTTTCCACTCACTTGTTGACATACGATAAACTTGGCCACAAAATTAGCTACATACCTATTTATATTATTCCACCAATAAATCTCCTTAAGTTTATGATAAATCTTTGTCAAACTAGGATGAATCAAATAACGTGACTCATGAGCTTCGGCTAAAATTCTACCTCACAACCAATCCACGTCGGGAGCACACAACCTTCCTTGGTACCTCAAGATACCATCATCACCAATCTTAAATGCCATAACCTTCTACCTATCCACATCAATCTTAATTTTCATTAAGATAGGATCCAACACCTGCTTTTACTTTACCTTAGAGCCAAGAGATGACTTTTCCACCTCTTGCACAAAAACACCACCATCCTCAGAATCTAAGAGATGAACTCCAAGATTAGCTAAATGATGAATATGCTTCACCAAATGAGATAATCTCTCCATGGCTAACTTGCTAAGAGCATCAACAACCACGTTAGCTTTACCTGGGTGATAGTGGAGACTCATGTCATAGTCCTTGAGCAACTCAAGCCATTTTCTTTGCTTGAGATTCAACTCTTTCTGGATAAATACATACTGCAGACTCTTATGATCTAAAAAGATATTGATATGGACCCCATATAGATAATGTTGCCAAATCTTTAATGCAAACATCATAACTAACAACTCCAAATCATGGTTGGATAATTCCCCTCATAAATTTTTAACCGCCAAGAAGAATATGCTACCACTTTGCCATCTTGCATTAATACACAACCAAGTCCAACATAGGACCCATCATAATAATCCATGAAGCCATCACTACCCCTAGGTAGGGTCAAAACCAAAGCAGAAGTCAATTTAACTTTTATCTTCTCAAAACTCTCCTCACAAGAATCGGACAGTAGAAACTTCACCTTTGTTAGAGTCAACCCAGTCAAAGGGCTAGAAATTGATGAAAAGCTATCCATGAACCTCCTATAATAGCCTGATAAAACAAAAAGCTCCTAATATCAATTGGAGTCATGGGTCTAGGTCATTTCTTAGCCACTACAACCTTCTAAGGACCCACTATGAGCCCTTTATTCAAAAAAATGACCCAAAAAGTAACAACATTCAACCAAATCTCATACATAGAAAACTTATCATATAATTTATTGATCTTTTAGGGTTTGTAGCACCATATGGAGGTGATTTTCATGATCCGTCTCTATAGTACCCCATTTCTAGAAGTCACAATGCATCATATGACTCATTTCTTAAGATGTACATTCATCATACGAGTCATTTATAGTAAATTATATCTAGGTTAGTGTGGAGTAGATGTAGTTAGTTATAGGTACAAGTTGACCTTAGAAGTCGTCAAGTATGGTATAAGTCATATGAAAAAAAGTCGTGAGTTTATTAGTGTAGGCTCCCAAAGGTTCTGTCCAAGATACAAATAGTTCTTTCCATATCGTATAGACAGGTAATGAGTCATATGTAACCACTCGTATGTTGAACAGTGTATACCATCTTTGATTCTGCTAAGCTTTTGAGTTGATAGGCCTAGTCATACTTTCACCATACGAGTCATATGGTTGACTCATAAAGACTGACGATCATGTTTTATGAAGTTTAGTTAAAGGGCTTTTTGGTATTTTCTCCTTTTTATAACTGCAACCCATGACCTATAACCCCCAAAGATGCATTCTTTTCCTCTATTCCTCAGTCAATTAACAACATAATCTCTCCTCCCATTTTTAAGAATATCAATATTAAGGTTCCTCTTACTAATTCACCTTTCAAGTCCCAAGGTTCAACTCTCTTCACAAGTCAAGAAATTCCAAGTATGTTGGGTTTTTGAAGAAGGTTAATCTTCTGTCCCTGTGCCTGAAAAAACCATAATGTTAAGATTGAATTTACATGTTTTATATTAGGGTTCATACCTTAAATTCTTATGTATGGAATTATACCATTATCTTTTTATTTTAAGGCTAAAGATGCACAAAGGTTACATCTACTTATGTTTTGAACAGTAAGATTTACATTGGGATTTAAGTTTCATTACTTTGATTTGGATTCTGATGAAAGATTTCAATATATGTATCAAGCCTGATTTCAATATGTGTATTGAGCCTGATATTTTATCCTCAGTGTTATTAAAGAAAGCAAGAGTTTAAAGATTTAAGAAGAAGCATTAAGTTTATAAGTAAGTTTGAACCTTTTGAAGTTCCCCTCATATGCAATGTATCATGATTCAACAAAGCTTGATCATTTGATCTAAAGATAAGACATGAAATCCGTTAATTGTTCACCTTGATTATGATTTAAAGTAAAAAGAAGCATAACTAGTTTTCAGTGTATAAACCCTTATACTATTTTAAGGTAGGTTTCTTAAGTATGTGCATATATGTATTCTGGGAGTAGTATTTAGTATCAAGAAGGGAATGTGAATGAGCGTATCCTAAGTTACTTAAAACTATGAGCCACCATAGTTTAAGCTTTTTCTCAATATGGATGAAGTATAGTGATCACTTAAGCTAAGGTTCTATTCCTACTGCAAGGGTAGAACAACTCTCCCCAATGTAGGTAAGACATTAGACTCCATGATAACTTACATGGTTTATGTCGATTAGAAGTATCTCCCATAAGAAAGAATAAAATTAAAGACTTTATAAAGTGTTATAGCTCACTAAATTTTTTCACATGCTTTATTATTCATGTTTTAAGATCTTCCAGCCTTTTATTTTATTCAAGTTCATGGTGAGTCATTTACGTTTAGCATGAATTGTTTGACAGTTATATATATATATATATATATATATATATATATTCAATTTTGTTTTTACTTATGCATTCACCCCCACATACTTAGTACATTCCAGAGGTACTGATCCACATATATGTATATATGCTACATTGTCTTATAAGGTAGGTTCTAGAGCTCGTTTTCAGCAGCACGATTGACTATGGGCATCATCACCTATATTTGGACTTTTGACGAGTCCTCATAGTTCGATGAACCAATTTATCCGACTTTTTTTCAATGATGCACGTACTTTAGTTATTTAATTTCCATTTATTTTTGGGTTTGCTGGGGCCTGTCACAGTGGCTCTCTAGTCAGTAGTAGAGGCTTGTCAGACTATGTATATTTTAAGATCAAAGATTTTGTTTGAGATGTCGATGTTAAAATTGCTTACATTTAATTTCTATATATGCTAGTTCACTTTTCATGTGAGTTGCAAGCTAAATTGATATTATGGGTTAGATTAGGGCTATTTGTAGTCTTGAACACCGTGTGATGTCCAGGGAGTACTTATGGAGCATTACAAACTTGGTATCAGAGCCTAAAATTTTAAAGAGTCCTATGGAGTAAAATAAGGAACCTTACATAGATTCTTGATCATTAATGTAAAGCACGCCATATTTATGAGCATGAGGCTATGGAACAAGTTTGAAATTCACCATTTCTTTCATGACCTATCATGCTTACAGTTGTCTTTATCTACCTTAAATCATGCTTTTACGTGATAGAATATGCCTTTTCACTGAGTTAAAACCAGCAGAAATGGTGATCAACTACCCTTGTATGTAGACCCTTTAAATGAGAATGCATCTCATGCTAAATTTTAGGCTGCCTTTTAAGCGTTGGCCCAAGCTGTGAATGCCAATGTTCAGGGAAACCAGTAGGCAGTAGTCGCACTTCAGCCAAATGGTAATTTAGCTACAGACCAAATTTAAAACTTTATAAGGATACATCCATCTGAGTTTCATAGGTCAAAGATGGAAGAGAATCGTTAACTCTTTATTGATGAGGTGAGGAAAATTACTCAGATTATGCATGTTATTGAAGGAAGAGTGTAGAGTTAGCATCCTATAGGTTGAAGGACATTGTTTATGATTGTGTTGTTATATGGAATGAAGGTAAGGGTGAGATGAGGGAGGCTAAAGTGAAGGAGGTCATAAACCTGAGGCAAAGCTCCATGATAGTAAAGGAGTACTGCCTTAAGTTCTCTCAGTTTGCTAAGTATGCTCCCGAGTTTTTATCTGACTTTAGAGCTCGTATGAATAAGTTTTATACTGGGGTATCTGATTTGGCGGTCAAGGAGTGTAGGACTACCATGCTAATTAGGGATATGGATATTGTTTGATTGATGACTCACGCTCAACAGATTGAGGTAGAAAAGTTAAAAGAGAGAGAAGAGAAACAATAGGGCTAGGATTGGAAAAATTGAGGATAGTCAACCAAGGCTCAAAAGGGGAAGCCATTCACAGCTTTAGGGTCATTCATCAGTGCCTGCACTATTTTCAGCCAGTGCCCCTACACCCAGGACCAGGAAGGAGCAGTGGGCTAGGACTTTAAATTCCAGGTCTAAGAACGGTGTGGTCGGGATGACTAGTTATCCGACACATGTAAAGTGTGGCAAGACCCAGCCCGGTGAGAGAATGATGGGTAAAAAGGGTTCCTATGGTTGTGGAAATTTCAGCCACAGGATCAAGAAGTGTTCGTATGCTAAGCAGGGAAGCAGAGATGTTCATCCTCAGACTCAGGCTGCAAATCTATTAGCTTAGTCAGGCTGCCCAGTTCCTCCATAGGGTGTATCATTTAGTACTGTGACGGTCAGTTCCAGAATTAGTTCTATGCTTTACCATCCTATCAGGAGTAGGAGAGTTCACTAGATGTTGTATCTGGTATGCTTTGTGCCTTTCAGCTTGATGTAAATATTTTGTTAGAGCCAGAATCAAATCTCTCTTATGTAACCCCATTGGTTGCTGTAAATTTTGAGATAGGTCCTAATAATCGCTCTAAGCCCTTCTTAATTTCTACCCTAGTGGGTGAGTCAGTTATTGCTAGATGAGTCTATAAAAAGTGTCGTATCACCTTTCCCTACAAGATCATACTAGCGGACCTAATAAAGTTAGAGCTAGTAGACTTCGATGTTATTCTGGGCATGGATTAGCTCCATTCATGCTATGTGTTAATAGATTTTTGCACCCATATGGTGAAGTTTCAGTTTCCTGATGAGGCAATTTTTTAGTGGGAGGGTAATTTTGGGTCTTCTAGAGGTCGTTTCATCTCTTTTCTTAAGGCTAAAAAGTTAATATCAAAAGGGTGCATCTATCATTTGTTCAAGTCAAATTTCTAAGTCTGAAGCCTCAAGAGTTTAATCAGTTAGGGTAGTCAATGAGTTCCCTAAGGTTTTCCCTAAAGATCAACCAGGGGTACCTCTAGAAAGAGAAATAGAATTTGGTATTAATCTTCTTTTGAATACTCAACCCATTTCTATCCCTCCATATAGTATGGATCTGGCCAAACTTAAAGAAGCAACTTAAGGTCCTTTTAGATAAAGGGTTCATTAGACCCAGTATTTCTTTATGGAGCCCTTTTTATGCATAAGAAAGACGGTTATCTCTAAATGTGTATAGACTATAGACAACTAAAGAAGCTTACCATCAAGAACAAGTATCCTATTCCTATAGTCAATGATTTATTCGACCAACTTTAGTGTGTCCGATTGTTTTTCAAGATTAACCTTAAGTTGGGATACTATCAGTTGAAAGTCAGGGAGAAAAACATTCCAAAAATATGTTTTCGAATAAGGTACGACCATTTTGAGTTTATGGTTATGTCATTTGGACTGATAAATGCTCCGAAAGCCTTTATGGAATTGATGAATAGGGTTTTGAAGTATTACTTAGATATGTTTGTCATTGTCTTTATTGATGACACACTGGTGTATTCTAGCAGTGTGGAGGAGCATGCAGACCATTTAAGAATAGTGCTGTAGACCCTCAAGGACCGTAAATTATATGCGAAGTTTGGTAAATATGAATTTTGGTTGGAATTTATTACCTTCTTGGGGCATGTTATTTCAGGGGCTGGTATTTATGTAGATCCTTAGAAAACTAATTCAGTGAAGCACTGGCCTAGACCCATCACTCCATCCAATATTCAGAGCTTTATGGGTTTGGCTGGATACTATAGTAGATTTATTGTAGGAGAATGTTGTAGGTTTCTCTTCTATAGCCGCACCATTGACTAAGCTAACCCAAAAGAGAGTGAATTTTATATGGTCAAATTAGTGTGATAAGAGTTTCCAAGAGTTTAGCGATAGATTGATGTCAACACTGGTGTTAGCTCTACCAGAAGGGTTAGAAGGATTCATAATGTATTATGATGCTTTCATAGTTGGGTTAGGTTGTGTATTGATGCAAAATTGGAGAGTGATAGCTTATACCTCTAGGAAACTTAACGATCATGAAAAGAATTACCTAACTCACGATTTAGAGTTAGCTGTGGTGGTTTTTTCTTTGAAAATTTCAAGGCACTACCTTTATAGTGTGCATGTTGATGTTTTCACTGACCATAAGAGACTTCAATATGTATTTCATCAAAGGGAGCTGAATCTTCGTCAGAGAAAGTGGTCGGAGTTGTTGATAGACTATGACATGAATGTGCTCTGTCATCTAGGTAAGGCCAACATAGTGGCAGATGTACTGAGTAGGCTATCTATGGGTATTGTGTCCCATGTGAAAGAGGAATAATAGGAGATGCATAAGGAAGTGCATAGGTTGGCCCGTTTGGGAGTATGTTTGATCGACACTGATGATGGGGGGGGGGTAGTTGTCCAAAATAGTTCAAAATCATCTTTGGCACTAGAAGTGAAGGAGAAGCAGTAGAATGATCCTATATCCTTGGTTTACTTTTCTATCAAGGTAGACTTTGTGTTACAAATATAGACTTGTTGAGGTAAAAAAATACTAGATGAGGCTCATGGTTTGAGGTATTGCATTTACCCGGGTGCTACTAAAATGTACCGTGACTTACTGGAAATTTATTGGTGGAATGGTATTAAAAGAGACATAGTCGAGTTTGTAGTCAAGTGTCCCAATTGCCAGGAAGTTAAAGTTGAACACCAGAGACCTGGTGGTAAGTTGCAAGAGATTAGTATCCCTACTTGGAATTGGGAAGTAGTAAATATGGATTTCATCATAGGGTTGCCTCGTACAAGACGTCAACATGATTTAATTTGGGTCATAGTAGTTCGAATGACTAAGTCAGCTCATTTCCTACTTGTCAAGACTCCAGATACGATGGAAGATCAAGCCAGAATGTATGTCTGTGAGTTAGTAAGGGTTCATGGGATACCCTTGTCCATCATTTCAGATAGAGTTACTTAATTTAATTCACAGTTTTAGCAGTCTTTGCAGAAAGGCCTTGGTACAAAAGTTAAGCTTAGTACAACTTTTCATCCTTAGACAGATAGTCAAGTAGAGAGGACAATTTAGAATTCAGAAGACATGCTGAGGGCTTGTGTTTTAGACTTTAAGGGAAGTTGGGATGAACATCTGCCTTTGATTGAGTTCGCTTATGGTAATAGTTATCATTCAGATGGTTCCATTTGAAGTGTTGTATGGGCGTAGGTGCGGATCACCTATTGGATGGTTTGAGGTTAGTGAAGTGGCTTTAATTGGGCCAAAATCTATTCTTGAAGCTATGTAAAAGGTTCAGTTTATTTGTGAGAGATTGAAAACTGCTCAGAGCTGTCAAAAATTGTATGCTAATGTAAGAAGAAGAGAGCTCAAGTTTGAAGTGGGCGATTGAATATTCTTGAAGGTGTCGCCTATAAAGGGTATTTGAGATTTGCAAAGAAGGGAAAGCTAAGTCTATGATTCATTGTCCTGTATGAGATAATGAAGTGAGTAGGAGAGGTTTCTTATGAATTAAACCTTCCATCCGAGTTATTTGTAGTTCACCCTGTGTTCCATATTTCGATGCTAAGAAAGTGCATTAGTAATCCATCCATAGTAGTTCCTCTCAAGAGTATTAAGGACAAAGATAACTTGACTTATGAGGAGATTCCTGTGTAAATACTTGATAGGCAGGTCCGAAGGCTAAGAAATAAGGAAGTAGCATCAGTAAAAGTTCTTTGGAGAAACCAATCGGTTGTATGGGCCACTTGGGAAGCTGAAGCAGACATGATGACCAAGTATCCTCATCTCTTTCCTTCCAACTCAGTTCCTACCGAAGGTAAATAGTTATTTTCAGCAAATCTTTTTCACTTTAAGTCTTTTAAGTATTCTTATGTCCTATGTCGTGAAAAATTGTATCTTTGTGATAGATATAAGCTTGATTATAAGTTTGGGGTAGATGTGTTGATCTTTTTCCAAATCTTAGATGAATTACATTTGAGAATGAATGTTTCTAAGTGGGAGGTATTGTAGTACCCCATGTCTATAAGTCACTGTGCATCATACCACTCATTTTCTTGAGTCATACATGCATATACTTGTCGTGTATAGTAAATCATATCTAGGGCAGCGTGGGGTAGATGAAGTTTGTTATAGGTACGAGTTGAACCTAGTAGTTGTCAAGCATGGTACTAGTCGTATGAAGGGAAGTCGTGAGTTCATCAATGTAGGCTCCCTAATATTTTGTCCAAGATACGATTGGTTGTTTCCAAGCTGTATAGACAGGTAACGAGTCGTATGTTACCACTCGTATGTTGACCAGTGTATAACATCTTTTATTCTACCAAGCTTATGAGTTGATAAGTCTAGTTGTACCCTCACCATACGAGTCGTACTGTTGTCTCGTGAAGACTGATGATCAATTTCTGTGAAGTTCAGTTAAAAGGCTTTTTGGACTTTTCCCCTTTTATAACTCCAACCCACGCCCTATAACCCCCAAAGAGGCGTTATTTTCTTCTATTCCTTAATTAATTAACAACATCATCTCTCTTCCCATCTTCAAGAACATCAAGATTAGGGTTCCTCTCACTAATTCACCTATCAAGTCCTAAGGTTCAAACTTTCTTTACAAGTCTACAAATTCCAGGTATGTGGGGGGTTTTTGAACAAGGTTAATCTTCCATCATTGTGCCAAAAAGCATGATTTTAAGATTGAATTTACATGTTTTATATTAGGATTCATCCCTTAAATTTTCATGCATTGAAGTATAACATTATCTTGCGATTTTAAGGATAAAGATGCATAAATGTTATATCAACTCATGTTTCGAACTCTAAGATTGATATTGTGATTTAAGTTTCATTATTTTGATTTGGATTCTGCTGAAAGATTTCTATATGGGTATTGAGCCTGATATTTTGTCATAAGTGTTATTAAGAAAAGTAAGATTTTCAAGATTCAAGAAGAAGCATTAAATTTATAAGAAAGTTTAAGCCTTTTGAATTTCCATTCATATGCAATATAGCATGATTTAAGAAAGCTTGATCTTTTGATCTAAAGTTAATACATGAAATCCAGAAATTGTTCACCTTGATTATGATTTAAAGTAAAGAGAAGCATAACTAGTTTTTTGTTTATAAACCCTTATGCTATTTTAAGGTGTATTTGTTAAGTATGAGTATATATGTATTCTGGGAGTAGTATTTACCACTGATAAGGGAATGTAGATGAGTGTATCCTAAGTTTCTGGAAACTACAAGCCACCATAGGTTAAGCTTTTTCCCAATATGGATAAAGTATAGTAATCACTTAAGTTAAGGTTCTATTCCGATGGTAAGTGTAGAACAACTCTCCCCAACGTGGGTAAGACGTTGGACTCTACGATAGTTCGCATGGTTTATGTCGGTTAGAAGAATCTCCCATAAGAAAGAATAAAAGTAAAAGACTTTATAAAGAAAGAGTTATGGCTCACTAAGTTTATTCACTAGCTTTATTATTCATGTTTTAAGATCTTCTAGTCTCTTATTTTATTCAAGTTCAAGGTGAGTCATTTGCGCCTAGCATTCATTATTTGAAAATTTACATACATACATACATATATATATATATAAATTCAGTTTTGTTTTTACTTATGCATTCACCCCTACATACTCAGTACATTCCATAGGTACTGACCCAAATATAAGTCTATGTGCTACATTGTCTTATAATGTATGTTCTGGTGCTCGTTTCTAGCAGCACGACAGACTACGAGCATCATCACCTGTATGCCAATTTTAGTGAGCCCTTATAGTCTGAGGACCCAGTTTATCAGACTTTTATTCAATGATGCAAGTACTTTAGTTATTTGATTTCTGTTTCTTTTTGGGTCAGCTGGGCCTGTCCTAGTGGCTCTCTAGCCAGTAGTAAAGGCTTGTCAAACTGTGTATGTTTTAAGATCAAAGAGATTGTTTAAGATGTCTAAGTTAAAGTCTTTCATTAAGTTATGAAATCGTTTATCTTCAGTTTCTATATATGCTAGTTCACTTTTCATGTGAGTTGCAAGCTAAATAGATTTCATGGGTTAGCTTAGGGCTATTCACAATCTTGAGCATCGTGTGACGTCCAGGGAGGTACTTCCAGTGAGTTACAATATCACTCTTCGAATTTACCAAAATATCATCTATAAATACAATCACAAACAAATCCAAGAATTAACGGAATACCCGTAACATGAGATCTATAAATGCTGCCAAGGCATTGGTCAAACCAAAAGACATGACCAAGAACTCAAAATGTCCATACCGAGTACGAAGGGCATTCTTAGGGATATCCTCCTCCCTAATCTTTAATTGATGATAGCCTGAACGGATATCAATCTTAGAGAAATACTTAGCACCCTAAAGCTGGTAAAACAAGTTATCAGACCTAGGAAGAAGGTGCTTATTCTTCACCGTCACTTTATTCAACTGATAGTAATCAATACACATCCGATGGTAACCATCCTTCATATGCACGAAGAGAATGGGAGCACCCCACGGAGACACACTAGGGTAGATAAAACCCTTGTCAAGACGATCCTTCAACTCCTCTTTAAACTCTTTCAATTATGCTAGAGCCATTCTATAAGAAGGGATAGAGATAGTACGAGTGTCCGGAATAAGATCTATCCCAAAATCAATTTCCTTATCAGGAGGAACAACAGGAAGATCATCAGGGAAAACCTTAGGGAAATCCCTAAACGCATAAATGAATTGTAAAGAAGGACCCTCTGAGTTAGAATATTTAACCTGGACCAAATGATATAGACACCCCTTGGAAATCAATCTCTGGGCTCTAAAATATGATATAGACACCCCCTTAGGAACGAAGGAACTCCTTTCCTACTCAATAACGAGCTTAGTAGGGAATTTAAAGATGACCTTACAAGTCGGACAATCTAATGAGGCATAACACGATTACAACCAATTCATCCCCAGAATGGTATCAAAATCTAGAATGTCTAATTCAACAGACCCACCAAAGTTTCCTAACCACCAAAACATATTACAAAACCCTGATAAACCCTCCAAGCAACCACAGAGTCACCCATCAGTGTAGAAATAGAAAAGGGATTTGAAACACTCTTAGGATCAAAACAAAAATGCATAGCCATAAATAGGGTCACGTAAGAAAAGGTAGTCCCAGGATCAAGAAAACAATACACATCATGAGAAAAGAGTTTTAACATACCAATGTTGACATCAGGTAATGCCTTAGACTCCTAATGGGTAGTAAGAGAATACAAGCAATTTCGACCAATGTCGGAGCTCAAAGTGGCACCCATTGGTGCTGGAGTGGATAAAGTAGCAATAGGAACTTTATTAGCCCCAAAAGAAACCTTTAAAGGATAATTTGCTGTAAATATCCTATTATCATAGAAACCACGATGCATCCGACCCCAAAATTTGCAAAGAGGATAGGATAGAGCTGATTGGGATCAACTGGCCTGAGATTGGGTACCTTGTGCCCTATAACCATCACCACTCTAAGAACGATGATCCTAGAATAGCTTTGGATAAGGGACACTAGCAATAGAATAGGAACCAAAGTTATCCCACTTCTTGTTGGACCACTTCCCACCATCTCCACCACTCTGTTACTGACCTCTACCCTAATCTAAATGTCAAAATTTCTTACCCTACCTCTCCCCCATATCTTTTTACTTTTTATTTTCATCCTCAACCTACTGCATATACACTACTAGTCGAGAGATGTCCATAGCCTTGTTTAACAAGGAAGCCATGCTCTCCAAAATCAACTCACGAGAAACCCAAAAGAAAATTTTCTTATTCTAGCTCTCATTCTAGATACTAGCACAGGAGTATATCGAGACAACTGGTGGAATCTCAAGGCATACTCCTCTACTAACATCCTGCTTTGCTTAAAATTCACACAGTCCTCCACTTTTGCCTTCCTCAACTCCTAAGGAAAGAAGCGGTCAAGAAAAGTATTATAGAAATCATCCTACAAAGAGAACTCATCATCATTACCCCTAAGCTGCTCTCACTCTTTTTATCATTGGTACGCTATATCCTTTAATTAATAAGCAACGAATTTCACACCCTATACCTCAATAGCATGCATGAACCAAAAGATCTTCTCTATCTCATCAGTAAAACTAAGAGGATCCTTCTCAACCCAAGTACCATAGAAAGTCGGAGAGCTCACCCTCATAAATTGGCTAACTCTAGTGGCCTAAAAGAAACTCACAGCAATACCAGTAGAACCTGTTTAACATGATTATGATGGCAACAACTGGGTCAACAGATGAATGGACTGGCGAAACTCAACATTAGTAATATCTCCCTAAGGTGACTGAGTGTAAGTGCCACCAACTAGAGGAAGATCTTTCGAGTCAGGTGGAACTCCACGAGAATAGTCAGAAGCAGAGACCCTCGGCTGGGTTTGTACTCTAGGAGTAGGATGAGCTTTATCCATATTATCCTCAATAGGGATAGAAAAGTTTCCACAAATATCAAATCGTCTATGAGGCATAATCTGAAAGGAAAACAAACAAGAATTAGTGAGAGTCAAAACCTTTGACTCTATATTCGAAGTAAGACAACAAGAAAAGAGAAACATTCCTAAATGCCTCGGAGCCTCTCCATTATAAGTGTGGCGCGTTACACACCCATAAAAGAGACTCTACTTGACATGGCTTCATGCATACTGCATAGCACTAAAACCTAGGCTTTGATACCAACTTTTTCATGACCTAAACCAGGGCCTAAGTGTGATAAGTATCCCAAGTCTACCGAGGATCGGAGACCACCCCCTGGTCCTATTTCATTAGAACTAAGAACACATAGCAATGGATGAATACCAATAAAATATAAAATATAATAAGAAATATAAGATGAATCTATATTGGATCAACATCCAAAAATATCCACAATACCCATGTCCGTAGTATTCATAAAGCCTCTAACAAAATCGAGTATCAATACAGTATCGAGACATGCCCCCGACCATAGCCAAAACAAATCTAACATAAAGTCCAAGACATAAGAAACCAATACATGAAATTAAGTATTTTGAAAAATGAAAGATCACTACTTCAAGTCAAATCACAAACTAACCAGATACACATGGTCACTAAGTAGAAGGAGTTGAAGTATGGCAAATTCTTTCATCCAGTAGGGATAAGGCGTTAGAAGAAGGTTAGCAATTGGAGCGCTAGCATGCAAATCAGGGATAAGGGAACAAATAATGCCATGATTCATAACAAAGAAACCATTAAAAACCAATGCACAATATTATATACAATACATACATATATCATATGCCGGGAAAGGGAATAAGGTTTAGCATGAACTTTAAAACTTTTACTTGGACTGTGTAGCTTACCGTCATAAACTACCCATGGGCTATATGGGTCCAGTAACCCCCTGGTCATTCCCAGTGCATGTTAGCCACATGAACTGGAGATATCATAGAAAGTCAGGGATTTGGATGTAACTTTCGGAAACTATGATACATTCATATATGAATACTCTTGATGGATTCCTTCATACCCGACCAGCATGTTGTCATCAAGACCAAACTTTACATTAGCAAATGTGAGTTTCAATATCAGTCTTTCTAAGTCACACCTTCATGGTTTAGCTACGCTACCTCTTTTAAGCCTAATTAAAACATTTAACACACAACCCATTTACCGAATTACAAGATTCAATTACAAAGGCAATATTAAGTGGTATCGTCATACCACTATAGATTGCAAGCAATGCCATTAGTCAATACTTAGGGGATTTGTTTGTACCCCGTATTGCTCATCCTATTTAGACATTTAATTACCTAATTCTTTTGAACTTAGGGAATTTATATTTCATAATAGGATGTTATCTCAAGTTAATTAACCTTGTTACAACGTTAATTATTAAATGAAAGTTTGATGCTTCCAAGTCCCTTTTGATAATTCACTTCCTACTAGGGTTGATTTTTTATTTCAAACAAAGCACTAGTAGGCATGACCTATCGTCTACAACCAATAGAAAATATGTAAAATAGAGGAATTACCAAGGAGTTCCTACTACCTTTTGGAATCTTGAACACTTAGTTACTTTACAAAACTAAACCCATAAATCCCACAACTCAGTTTAAAGGAATTAGCTACTCATAATGTAAAAAGAAACAAGACAATTTGTATTCATAATTCGATAAATGATAACTTACAGAATAATGAATATCAACAAGTGTTTCTCAGATTAGATTGCAGTAGAAATATCAAGAAAATTATGATAACAATCTCTCAAAAGTTAATTACAAAGTTACAGAGAAAACTAGAGAGAAAATAGTGTAAGTCCGTGTAGTTCAAGATGAATGTCGTGAATTTCAAGATGCCCTAGAAAAGCCTCAACTTTCCCTTAAATACTTAGCCTGATTTTGGAAGCAAATCACAGCGTACAACTTTTTCTCATACAGGTGATGACAACATGTGATGACTTATCAGGAGGTTGACGGATCATCAGACATGTCGTGAAATCCTCTCTGTATTTGATATGTTGCTATCTTCAGCTGATGATGAGTCTAACGGCTTATTAAAGATTTGATGACTATCACAGAATGTCGTCACTTCTTCAGCTCCGCTTCTAAACTCTGCCTAAGGATGACGGTAATCCTGACTACTTATCAGGACTTTGACGACATATCAGACAATGTCGTCACTTCTTTACTTCAAATCTCATTTACTGCCTTAGGATGACAACGTTCTCGATGACTTATTAGAATTGTGAAAATTTATTAGAGACGTCATCACACTTCTGCTCCAACTTCCTCCCACTGTCTACAACTGGCGATGACTCTGATAACTTATCACAAATTTGACAACTTATGAGATAAGTCGTCAACTACACTTTCATGGTCACTTGTTTTAAATTCACGTCTTTTGCTCTTATTGTCTTTAGTTTTCTTGCATCTTGACTTTCCTGCATTATTAAAGAGAAAGCAATCAAAAAAGACAAAAGTTACTTAAGACTTTACAGTTATTTCTAGTTAAAAGCCTCAAATGTGTTAGCATTAGCTCACATATCAACTTCCTCAACTTAAAACAATTGCTTGTCGTTAAGCAACTTAAACATAACTATGAGGATACAAAGCACATTCGGCAGTCAATCATTCATTTTAGCTCAAAACATATTTACCATTTCCAAGGTCAATCATCTCAAACTCAAGTGTATATATTACTAAAAAGCAACAATGTAACAAAACGGAATCAAGCTATGGCATCAATTTAGCAACAACAACCATGCATGTACCAATATTAACCTACCTAAACAAGTTAGCAACTATCAACATAACCAGTGCGCCCCTACAATAAAGAAGTCCCTCCCCACTTATATAAGAAATAACATATGTAATTGTTAGGATAATCAATAGAAACTCATTCTAAAAAAGAAGTTCCAGTCAATGTATGCCAAATACCATAAGCTTGGCCTTATTTTCATTACCAAGGTTTTCAAACAGGTAAGCAAGGATCACTATAGGTCTTTTTCTTCATCTTGTAACGTAGGCTATGGGATGATATGATACTCGATGATATTTAAGGTGACTAAGCGTCCTTGGCACTAGACTAACTTTTGAGGTCTCACTTATTTACCATTACCTAATTCTCTCCTTTCTTGATCACATATACTCTGGATGAGTGCGGTCTTTTTGACAATTATTTTTTTCATAACTTTTCTTTTCTTATTCTTTTTCCACTGCACCCAACTTTTTATTCTTTTCTTTTATTCTACCTTTCTTCATACTCATTTTACATCACGCACCCCTATGGTATCCATCCTCAACTTAGACTGTTTGCCTAAGTCAAAGTGCACAATGTCGAAGGAGGACCAGGGCCAAAACAGGTTTATTGTGATAAAAATGGAAAGGTGATAGGTATCATAAAAAAATAGGCATTTAGGCTTAAAAATAAGATCAAGCGATATCATTCATACAGGGAAGGTAATATAGGCTATAAGTAGACTAATCTCAAAATGGCCTATGATTTTTTCCTAAACCCTATCCTACAACCAAGGCAAGACAAATCGGGCAAGTTTTGAATTTAACATACAAAAGGAACTACGTAATATCTCACACACACATGGCACACAGGTACATTACAAGTTACTACCCATCCAGTTCATGCAATTATTTAGCAATGGTTATAATGTCACTAGTACTAATGCCATAAAAAGATGCACAGTGGTCACACATAAATACATATCACACAGTTATAAAATAGACCATTGGAGATGTATTCAAAAATCAACAAAAATATGTTAACTTTCTAAGGTACTTGTATTTCTCCTAGTCAACTACAATATTTTACAACAAATCACCCTACACCCTCAACTTAAAATCAAGCATTTTCCCTAATGTACATACAAAGAGAAACTGAACTAAGGGTTAGGGTATAGCTGGAGTAGCTTAAGCACGGGAATCATGGGTCCCTGACCCTATAGCGGTGTGTTCCGCTAGAATACTCACATCAGTAGCCCGCTACTGTGCTATCACAGCTTTTAGAGGGAGTCCACTAGCTGATTCTCTTACAACCCGAGCTCGTAGCTCTTTCTCCCTTCTCTCCGCTTCTACCTTGGATGCTCGCATCGCCCTTTTTATTTCTGCTTTTTCTACATTCTTCCTTGCCTTCTTTTTTATTTTTATTTCATCCTCGCTGTTAGCTTTTTTCCTTTTACCCTTGTTTTTTTTATCACTTTTTTTTCCTTTGCTTTACTGGTTCCACATTAAGGTCAAGTAAGGGAACTTCATCCTCAGACTCATCAGCAACTGGATCCACAGAGACCATAAGTTGTTGTTGTTATAATACTCCAACATTAGCTTTTTCCTTGTCTAGGGTTGTTTTAAATAGTGCAAGATCTGGGACTGATATTTCTTTTAATCGTGCATTAAAACGATTCTCTAACTCATTAATCCAACTAGGCAAAGTCTAGAAGGGTTCAAATGCTACCTTGATCCTCTTGTCTACAATAGAGACAAATTGCTTGGCAAAAGGTTGCAGCTGTGCCTCGCACCGCTTTGCTTGTTTCACCACTCACCTGAAGTTAAGCTAGTTGAAGGAAAATTCTGTTGGTAAAACAATAGCTGAAAGGTTTGTTTTATTCTCAAGCACTGAATCTGCTCTTGAAGAGGATGTTAGCTATACAACTTCAGAATTTGTACCTTCATATTAGGTACTGATTCCATGCCAGTGACAGTTGGTTTCACTTCAACAACCCTCATCGGTTCTGTGGAAACCCCTGTTACCTTGCCAAGCACAAGCCTAGGATAATTTTGATCATACCTGATGGGGTTGAGGGTCTTCCTGGATGGAATATCCTGGTCTATGCCTGCAACCTCAGGTACATTGGACACCTCACATAACTTTGTAACATGGGAATGGATATGCAGTGTCGGTCCTTGATACCTGAATTTGTATCTCCTCAGAAATGATTTCCTCAAAGTTTAAGTGAAGCTTAGCCACGAGGCTCGCGACTAATGCTTCTCTATCATCACTAAGAATATTATCTCCAGCTGTGGACATCAACCGGGTACATACTACATCCCACCCGAACCTTACCTCTTGAGTTAGAGAGGTCTTGAATATTCTTTTATTTGGGTTGGTCAACCATTCTGGTTCTTTTTCATCTATGAGGTTGGCTAACCAAGGATGTTGTTTATCATGATCCTGTAATGAGAGTAGAATATTAGTGAAGTGGCCTGAGGAGTGAAGTTAGGACCATGAAGGAATCTATTGATGGTTCTTTCTGAGAGAACTACCATTACGTCCCTCACTAGAACTTTCTCCAACAAGGGTTGATCTGTTGTTTTTTTTCCTTGCTTACCCATCTTTTCCAAGGTATCCTGGTAGTTCTCATAGAACTCCCAGACTAGTGCAGGGAAAAATGAATCACCTCTTTTTGTAGTCCTGCCAAGTCATAGTCTCGGAATGTCTGCTCCATTGAAGGATATCTACTCAACTCAGTAGTAATGATTCTCATTTCTTAAAAAATTGGCCTTTTAACAGATCTTCTTTGAGTTCTGAGAAGCCCGTCATAGAAAATCTTCTTTGCCTCGGGAATTTTCCATTTAGCGCTTTCTCAGACACCGGGGTTCTTGCATTTGATCAGATTTTCCCATATCGGAGAATCTTCATCAGCCCGTTGTTCAAAAGAAGGGGACTTAGATGATGGTTCCTCAAAATTAGGTTACTTAGAATTTGGTTGATCTGAATCAGGTTGCTACGAATTAGGTTGTTCAGAGTCTGTCTGCTCCGAATGTGTATGTTCATATATTGCTGGTTCCTCAGATTCACTTTCTTCACTCACCTCCGCAGCTTGTTGAGGTGGTGAAGGTATTTTCAAACTTTTCATCTTTCTTATCCTTATGAGTTGTGTCTCTTCATCTTCATAATCAGACTCATCAAAGAGTCTCGGAGGAATACTCCCCTTAGTCACCATCTTTGCTGATTTGGATCATTTTCCCTTAGGTGCCATTATAAACTCTGTAGCAGAAGAACACAATTATTCAGTACCCAGGATCACATAATGAAAGAAGTTCAGTCATTGAAGTTCCACATCCCTTGAAAGGGGTTTATTAGTGCTTCAGATCAATGTTGTGATGACATGGTCTGATAAGTCGTCACATCTGTGATAGCATACCAGCCATGCCGTCAGCCTTAAGCAGAATAGGCTCACTTTCCTCAACTTGTGATGACATGGTCTGATAAGTCATCATATTTGTGATAACTTACCAGATATGTCATCAGCCTTAAATAGAACCAACACAATTTTATCAACTTGTGACAACATAATCTGATAAGCCGTCACATTTGTGATAACTTTTCAGACATATTGTCAACCTCAATCAGAATCGATCAACTTTTTCACACTTGTGGCAATATATTTGATAAGCTATCACGATTGTGATAACTTATCAGACATGTCGTCATCTCAGAACATGATCTTTAGCTAACTTTTAACATACTCATCCTTCCCAATTCTTCTCACAAAATATGGAATTACTTTCTTGAATTGGGATTTTAACTTTTTTAGCTTGATGCATAACTGTAAACCCTAGTTTCATTTTCTTACTACAATGGCAAGATAAACTTGACTCAATCTCTTTGAAAACCGAGGTGTACATCAACCTCACTACTACCCAATGCGAAGAAGAGAGTCTTAGAGCATACCTGTTAGGCGACTTAACTTTTTGAGTAGGGTAGAGCAGATGAAAAGATGAAGGAGAAAGATTACTTTGTGTTTGAACTTAACTTCAATCGAGCAAAAAGAAAAGGAATTTTTCTTTTCTTGCTAAGAACTAATTCAAAAATTCAAGAGAATAAACTAAAAATGGAAAGAAATAAACTAAAGAAAAGAAATAATAAAAGTAGGAAGGTGAAAAGATTTTCTTTTAGGCCGGGTCAGATTCCTTTAACTGGGCCTAGAATTGTTTGATATCTTATTTTGAGTTTTTTGATGACACTTCTGACAGCTTATTACAAGTGTGATAGCCCATCACAAATGTCATCGGCCTTAACAGAACATACCTCAGATCTGATTTATCTAACGATGAATCTGATAGCTTATCACAATTATGATAGCTCGTCACCTATGTTGTCAGGATCACTTAACTTGCTACATCAATTCTACATCGACCCCTACATACCTCATCAGTTCATCATACTTACCATCTAAATAAATAAATAACTTGCTTTAAACATAAAATTTTTGGGTTGCCTCCCAATAGCGCCTGATTAAGTGTCGTGGCACGACTTGGCCATCTTGACTGCTAATAATTAATCAAGACACCTTGTGATACCTATTTCACATCCTCATAGAACACATCCACGATTGAGAAAACACTCATCTCCTTTTGATGTGTCATAGATGGGTGTATTTCAAATTTTGCTTCTTTTTCATTGAGCCTAAACTTGAGGTTATTCAGCTCCATGTCAACTATCACTCTCCCAATTGCTAAAAATGGTCTTCCCAAAATAATGGGTGCTTCAAATTTCACATCACAGTCAAGGACTAAAAAATTGTCAGGAAATATAAAGTCGGCCAACTTTACCAATACGTCATGTAATATTCCCACCGGCCGCTTCACAGACCTGTTCGCTATTACCAACCGCATATTTGTAGGGGTAGGATGCTCCAAAACCAACTTCTTATAAAGAGCCAGTGGTATCAAGTTAATACTTGCTCTGAGATCGTATAAGGCTTTAGCAAAATCAAGTGACTGGATAGTACAAGGGATGGTGAATGCTCAGGGATCGACCTTCTTTTACACTAAGGATCTTGTAGAAATGGCACTACAGCATTGGAAATTGTCCATGGGTTCGTAGCTCACCGCTCTTTTCTTCGTCACAAGATCCTTCACAAACTTAGTGTATCCTAGCATTTGCTCAAGCACCTCCACCAAGGGCACATTCACGGTTAGCTGCTTCAGCATTGCCATGAATTTTGGTAAATTTTGTATCACCATCTTTCTTCTTCAATCATTGAGGAAAGGGTGGCGGTGGATTTGGGATAGTGGTAACCACAACATTCTTCTTCTTCTCTTTTTCTTTTTCCAAAGCATCAGCAGGACTATCCAGCTTCTCAGACTCCACTGGACAACTTTCTTCACGTTCATTATCTACTTCAATCACATCTTCAACTCCACCTTTGCCCACAGAAGGGCCAGGTAATATCTTACCACTCCTAGTGGTAATCGCCATACATGAGCCGTTATTTCACAGATTCTGAACTGTATCACTTGGTAAGGTACGTCTTTTCTTTTGATTCAGTACTGTGGAGAGTTCGCTCATTTGTTGCTCCAACTATTTAATTGAATTTGAGTGTGAGTTCACTAACTGGCTCATGGACGATAAGTCACTCTTCATAGTAGTCATACCGGCATTGGTTTCCTTAACTCCTTTCAATAATTTATCCAACATGTCCTCCATGGACATCTTTCCTAAACTTGTTGCAGCAACTTCACAATTTTCAGGAGGGATATATAGCCCGCTCCTATCATTATTGCTCCTCCAATTCCCTTGTTCCTTATCTTTATAACCCGACTTATCATAATAATTCTGACCTTGATTCCCTTGGATATTGCCTCGGAAACCCCCCCGATTATTTACATAGTTTGCCTTTTTTTCTAAGTCAGAATCAACTCTGCCCTGAGATCTTATAGCCTTTACTTTCTTAGTCTTTCCTGATAGTAAATTCTTGGTTAGTAAATCTATCTGCGTCTTCCAATAAGACATGTCTTACTTATGCTCTTCGTCTTTCCTACATTGTTTCATAGTCATACCAATAGACAGTGGGGCTTGCTACCACTAAATCCCTGGTATGCCAAGCCCTACTCTATTTGGTCATTCTGTCTAGCATCTTCGATGCTTCAGTGAATGTGAGGTCAACAAATGAACCACCAACTACATTATCCATTATCAGCTTCGTCACAGAATTTGGAGCCCTGTATAGAGTTTCCATCAAATGTATGTTCGTCATATGATGGTTCAGACACTGTATCAGCTTCTTCTTAAGCTTCTCCCAAGTTTCATGAAGGGCTTCGATTGGGAGCTGTCTAAAATTACTGATCTTGTCTCTCAACTCCACCTTTCTGGAAGGTAGAAAGAACCTTTCTAGGAAAACCTCTTTCAATTTTCTCTAGTGGATTATAGAATCGAGCGTCAACTCATTTAGCCAGAGTGTTGCCTCTCCAGATAGAGACAATGGAAATAATCTCAAATGGATAGCATTTTGAGCCACTCCTGGGTTATCAAAAGATTTTCAAATGGTGACAAAGTTCACCAAATGCATGTTAGGATCATCCCTAGGAAGTCCACCAAACAATCCTTTCAGGTGAAGGAGTTGAATCATTGTACTAGTAATGTTGAACTTCACTCCTGGTACTAGAGGTGGGGGAATAATAGCTCCAGTAGCACCAGCTCCGTCCATTCCATCATTATCCCCATTAGGATCAAATTGCACGGCTTGGTGATCAGGTCTTGCCCTGAAAGGACGATTTCTATTTACATTTCTGTTCACTGGTGTAGCTACCTTCTCTGCATGCCTTTGGTTAATAGGATTCAAAATTCCTCATCTCCCAAGTCATCATCATCTAAATTTGGATGACAGTCTTGTTGACCATCATTTTACAGATTAACCTAAGCTCTAGCTAAGGCGACTAGTCAGTCAGCTTCCTGTGGGTCTGTCATTCTGCCGATCAGTTGGGGTTTCGGATTGAATGGTAATAACGTTTCTCTTGAACTTTTGGTTTTTGGCGTATATCACTATATTCCTGCAACAAACAAAAATAGCAAATAAACATAAAATTAGGAAACTTGAATAACAGTCGATTAGCACACATAAACTTAAATTTACAACTGTATTCCCCGTCAGTGGTGCCATTTTTGATAATGCTCAAACTACACCTCTCTTACGATAAAGTAAATGGTCGTTGTCAAATATATAACCCAACTAGGTTGGGGTCGAATCCCATAGGGAATATGGTGTTAATTTAAGTTGTTCGTGAGTCAATCAACTGATAGTTAGCCGTTTCCTACAAATGGGGTTTTTTGGAAGGGTAACAAGTAATTATTTCTCAATTCAGTATCAGTGTTTGTAATCAATATTATATGAAAAACAAAAATTATGTTCACTATAAGTGTTGGTATTTGACAGACACTAGTAACGGTTCAAGATTCTTGTGGTAGGTAGGAACAACAGATTATCCTTGTCGAAGTAATGTCTAAATATTTCTCAACCTATTTAGACATTTAATTACCTAATTCTTTCGAACTTAGGGAATTTATATTTCATAACAGGATGTTGTCTCAAGTTAATTAACCTTGTTATAACATTACTTATTAAATGAAAGTTTGATGCTTCCAAGTCCCTGTTGACAATTCACTTCCTACTAGGGTTGATTTCTTATTTCAAGCAAATCACTAGTAGGCATGACCTATTTTTTGCAACTAATATACAATATGTAAAATAGAGGAATTACCAAGGAATTCCTACTATCTTTAGAATCTTGAACACCTAGTTACTTTACAAAACCAAACCCATAAATCCCACAACTTGGGTTTAAAAGAATTAGTTGCTCATAATGTAAAATGCAACAAGACAATTTGTATTCATAATTCGATAAATGATGAATTACAAAATAATGAATATCAACAAGTGTTTCTCAAATTAGATCGTAGTAGAAATCCCAAGAAAATTATGATAACAATCTCTCAAAAGTTAATTGTAAAGTTACAGAAAAAACTAGAGAGAAAATAGTGTATGTCCATGTAGTTCAAGATGAATACTGTGAAGTTCAAGATGACCTAGAAAACCCTCAACTTTGCCCTAAATACTTAGCCTAATTTTGGAAGCAAATCACAACATACAACTTTTTCTCACACAGGTGATGACAACCTGTGATGACTTATCAGGGGGTTGACGGCTTATTAGACATGTCGTCAAATCCTCTTTGTATTTGATATGTTACTGTCTTAAGTTGATGATGAGTCTGATAGCTTATCAAAGATCCGATGACTTATTGCAAAATGTCATCACTTCTGTAATTCAGCTTTTAAACACTGCCTAAGGCTGATGATAATCCTGACGACTTATTAGGACTTTGACGACATATCAGACAATGCCGTCACTTCTTTACTTCAAATCTCATATAATACCTTAGGGTGATGGCATTCTCGATGGCTTATCATAATTGTGATGACTTATCATATATGTCATCACACTTCTGCTCCAACTTCCTCACTCTGTCTACAAGTGATGATGACTCTGATAACTTATCACAAATTTGACGACTTATCAGAAAAGTCATCAACTACACTTTCATGGACACTTGTTCCAAATTCACATCTTTTTCTCTTATTGTTTTTGGTTTTCTTGCATCTTAACTTTCCTGCATTATCAAAGAGAAAGCAATCAAAACCGACAAAAGTTACTTAAGACTTTATAATTATTTCTAGTTAAAAGCCTCAAATGTGTTAGTAGTAGCTCACACATCATTAAGTACTTTATGTTTTACTTGAAATCCCATAAAAAAAGGTTATACGTGTAAAAATATAGGAAATTCTTGGGACATGATGGCTGGAAGAATCCATATATGAAATCCCATATTCCTAAGAGTGGAATCCTTATAGAATTTATTTGGTTTGATCTTGCTCATGAGAAACCCTAGTTTGCTTGAGGAAGATAGGAAAATTGCCTCTTTTGATCTCTCTTGGGTTAAATTATGCTTAATCATGGAACTGAGGGTTTTAGGTCTTTTGTACCTCCCTTTGAGAATCCTAAAATACGTAACTTAAGCTTTTAAAAGAGTTGGAAAAGAATTAAAAGTCACTGAGAAAATGTACTGGAAATCCCATGTGTACTCATTACGACACACCTAACATTTTATCATGATTGGTTATGAGTCGTGATCTAAGTCATAACCTGGAGCCTTGAGGATTGGGTCCTTTCCGGTTTTAATAAAATTTTCCCCTATCTACTCAATATGACTGACTACAAGTCGTTAGGTAGAATTGTTGTCAGAAGCTTTAGTCTTGGGTCTTTCACTTGTTAGGCTATGAGTCTACATATGACTCATATGTTCTGACTATGAGTCATATGATGGAACTTATAACCAAAGGATTAGGTACTTGGTGGGACATTGTTGTGACCACGAGTCCTTCCTTATGACTCATAGTCACTGATTATGAGCAGTAAGGTCGAATCGCAGTCACTGGGTTTATAAGTTGGAGCCTTCACTGGAGTGACTCTGACACACTCATGATGACTCGTAACGTGTGGTAATGAATCATTACCTGAGTCCTTGTCATGACAGTGTGTTAGGCCCTTATAGGAAATTTCCATAACCTTTTGCCATGACTACGGATTAAGACGAGACTTGCAATATTGGAAAGCTAGTTTAGTTGTCTATCTTTTAAGGGGTCTAGTGTTAGAAAACACGGGGTCCTACAGTATATAAAAGCATTAATGTGATATTAATAATGCCTTAGATACATATATATTTCAGTGGTACATTGCTTATACTATATTATGGATGATTGATATATTGAGTAGATTCTAAGATCGCACATAAATGTACTGAATGGATTCGAGATCTTCATACTATTTTGATTATGAGCATTCCATACTCATATCATACATACATTCACAAGACATTGGTACTATTAAGAGAACATCATTTTTGACAAAAATGAGACACTTTTGCAAAACAATCTATTACTGTCCACAAGTCGGAGAAGAGATATGTATAATGTCACAACCTGAGACTACCTCTTAGTTGTAACACGGTGCTTGAAACCACAAGTGATCTCAAGATAACCCATGAACTGACATACTCTTGAGAAACTAATTTATAATAAATTAAATAACTGGTTGTCCTGTGCGGAAATATAATCATGACAAAATCTACGTAAAATAATACTGATAAAGTTTACAATCTAATAAAACTGAAGAGAGAACTGAAATTACATGACTCTGACTGACATCTATGAAGCCTCTACTATACTGACTATAGATAGATGGAACAAAACTCCAGCTATCACTAATCAATACATATGAGTAGTAAAGTAACGTGCATAAGCAACATCTAAATAAAGTCCCCAAAATAGGAGAACTTATCACCTGCTAGCTGGAATTGCAACTGTCTGATCATGGTGTGTGGATTATAATAGGAACCTACATTATGAAAAAATGTAGCCACACTGACATATATATGATTTAGTACTACTGGAACGTACTGAGTTAGCGGAGGTGAATGCAATAAGTAAAAACTGATTTCATACATAATCTGAAAACATGCATGCTAATTGTAAGTAGACTCGTCTAGAGACGAAAATAAACTGAAAGATAAAATAAATTAAAATATGAGTAACAAACATAACTGATATATTGGTGAATTAGTAAGCTTAGTTTCATAAAACTTTAATTTTATAATATAAGTTGAATAGAAGTTGGAAGATAGTTAAACATGTGTACTGTATGAATACTGGGTCTGAAACTACAGAGTGGAAGCCGACATAACTCAAGGATCTGAAAACAAAAATATACTAAGTCCAGATGCATGAAAACTATGATATCTGAGAATACAAGACTAAGTGTATATCTGTTATGTCACTGAGATAAATCTAAAATTTAGAAGACTGAAAGCTGTAAAATCTTAGAACTAATGACCAAGCATATAACATGAATCTGAAATAGTCTGTAAACCGAAATACTAAAATCTAGTAATTGAATAACTAATGAACTTTATGCTAAGGTCAAGCAAACCCAAACTGAATTTTGTACTGAATATTTAACTAAGACTGTGAGAGGTATCATCTAACCTACATGCCATGATTAGATCTGATCGGGGTCCAACCTGTAACCCAGTTAGAAGGGTGTCAGTATCATTCCATGGGTACTAATAATAGCTGTATGGATACACTAAAATAATGTCCTGAAGGACTAATGAGTTACTCTAAACTGGCAGGTTCTCTAATGAGATATGTGTTACCTTCAACTAGTAGGTAAACACTTTATCAACCCTCAACTGGCTGGTTGATATCTCTAACCTATGTTTGCTATGTAGTTCTAGAACTAAGGGACTGATACTAAAGGTCACACCCTCTAATGGCAGGTGAGCCCCCATCCCTGGGTTCACTCGATTCTAAATCCTTTTCCCAACTGAGTGACATTGATTAATAGACTGAACTAAGCTTAATTGAGCAAAACATTGTTCATGATAACTAATGTCCTTAACATGAAATAAAACTGAAACTTTCGTTATAAAGGTGATAATCTAAATATGACAATAAAATCATGATTCTATCTGACTTATTACTTTAAAATGGAAATCATGTAAAATACATAGGTATCAGGTGTTCATAACCCACCAGCACTAAATGAGTACAAAATATGATATCAATCTTGAAATACTGAAATAAGTGATTATGGTTTAAAGGCCCTAACATGGGCAATTCATCAAACACATGGGGATCATGAACTGGAACATGGGAATATGATGTACATGTGAAAACAACATGGGTGCATGACTAATATTATAAGTTGGGGATTTAACAGAAAATCAATGGGATAGGACATAGAAACTTGCAACTCAAAGTATGAATAGATTAATTCACTCAAAGTATGAGAATCGAAACGTAAAACATGAGATAACCTAACTTTTCATGAAAACATCATTGGACATGAATTTAGTCAAATTGATAAGGAAATCATGATTAAATTCATCTTCAACACATGATACTTCATAAACAAAGGGAAAATTCATATCTTCAATTAATGAAAAGCTTTTTGGGCTCCATGGGTGAAAGAGGACCTATGGATGAAATACCACATACCTTAAACCCTTAATATTGGTAAGGAAGCACCATTCTTGAAGCTTTCTTGAAGGTTCTTGAACTTGGGGAACTTGAATTCTTGGTTTCCTTGGAGACAAAGTAATGAAATTGATGTTCTTGGGAGATGATTGGGGTTTCTTTAAGAGGAGAATTGGAGAAGAAGGCCATGTGACCAAAAATATACCCTAAATTGTGCTATGGATTATAGGGTTGAGGGAAAAAGACACAATTGCCCCTCAGGCAATTAAATTCACAATTGGAATTCAGTTTACAGGGTCACGCGATGTGGTTTTATCGCGATGGCTTACTGGTTCTGACGAAAATGATCATAACTTTTCATTCGAGTATTATCAAATTAAGGCAAAATTGGTATCATTAGAAAGTTAATTAAATTATCTACAATTTAGTGGGTCTTGAGCTGAAAATTCCATGTATATCAAAAGTTATACACATTCAAAGTTTTTTCTTGTAGAATCGAATACCAAACTTTGGATGAATCAAAGGCTCTTAGCTCAACTTTGTTATTAGTGATTCCTATGAACATTCTTCACCACATAAGCTCTTCATACACTAGGATAAATATCATGACACATGCCTTTAATTATAAATCAAGAACTGGATGAAAATACCTTCACCACGATGCGATATACATGCCAAAGGGAATGTCACCGAGACGTGACCCTATTGTGGTGACTTGCTGGATTCATAATCCAAACGTGCCTCAAAAGTTGTCCAAAAAATTTGGAACTCCCTCGAGAAAACTTCTTATATCCCTGAACATGAATTAACTTAAAAACTAATGTCTTGGGGCCGGGATGACCAAAATGAAAATTCTCAATGTTTAGGGGTCTTGAAAATGACTAAGTCCCCAACACTTAGTGAAATGACTAAGTCCCCAGCACTTAGTGAAAATTTCAAGACTTAAGACCTTTAAGCATGCAACTAAGAGATAAATCGACCTAGGATAAGTACGGGGTCTTACAATATCTCCCCCTTGGGAATATTCGTCCTCGAATGAAATTGGGTAGATTGAGAGTACTATACTAAGGTAACTGAGATCATATACTGAACATGCATGACTTGGAACATGATTGCATAACTGAGTCTGAAGCATGATACATAAACTAAATATCATAAACTAAATTAATTCCTTAAATACATGCAATGACATAAGAATGGTTATAAGGATGAGATCGAAATGAGAGAGTCAACTTATGGATAACCATTTCATTAGACTGGATCTGATTTCATGAAGAAAAGATGAGAGATTTAGGGCATAAAAACTCGAGGTATTACAATATATCCCCCTTGGGATTGTTCGTCCCCTGAATGATACTGACTTGGCTGAAATACTATTGAAAGACTGAGATGATGCACGGGACACTTACAAATTGGATAATGACTAAAAGATTATATATGGAAAGACTGAGATGATGCACGGGACACTTACAAATTGGATCATGACTAAAAGATTATACTCAACTATACATTTTACTTCAAAAATTCACTTCACTCGAGGCTAATTCAAATATTCACATGGGCAGTGATAACTATATCGACTAAAGTCTGAGTTGAACTGAATTCTCACACTATGTTCAAGACTACTCAAATCTATAAAGTGCACACATAGAACTATAATACTAGTCTGAATCATGAATTCAATACATCCTGCATTTTCACGACTCCTCATCTCAAGATTAATTTTTATTACCACTTCAACAAATAAATTCAACCTCATACTAGGAATTTACTAATCTGTAATGCATTCATCAACTTATACACCAATATAATATTCAAGCCTATCATTATAACAATATATGAACTTCTAGGAAAACATCCATAAAGGCATCTTTCTCATATTCTCTAAATCACTATCAATGTTTCCAAGGGGGAGATATTGTAATACCCCAAAAATCCAAACCAATATTAGAGCCATGTACCAAGATCATGCATAGTACATCATGGTCCTTTTATAGTTTTATTATTAATTTAGATGTATATAGAGGCTTCAAATAACTCCCATCTATCAGACGAATCAAAACATTCCTTACCGATTGAATTCTTGAGAAGGATATTGGTATAGTCAACTTCAAACGAGCATATCTTTCATTATACTTGGAATTTTTGATCTGATGACCTATCAACAAATATATAATTGAATAAGCTTTCCAACAATACCAATTTTTCCAAAATCTAATATCATAGCAAAGAGTTATTCCTATTTTACTCCAGCATGTCAGGCTGGAAACTGTGTGACGACATTCGCGGTAGCTTACCACATTTGTGACGCCCTACCATGAAGGTCGTCATCCTTAGGTAGAAAACAACTCCTAAGTGATGAAATTCGTGGTAGCTTACCACATTTGTGATGCCTTACCACGAAGGTCGTCAGCCTTAGGCAGAATCCAGCTCTTGTGTGACGATATTCATGGTAACTTGCCACATTTGTGACGCCCTACCACGAAGGTCGTCAGCCTTAGGCAGAAACCAGCTGCTAAGTGACAAAAGTCATGGTAGCTTACCACATTTGTGACGCCTTGTCACAAATGTCATTAGACTTAGGTAGAAACCATCAATTCCAGCTTCTGTGTGATGACATTTTTGACGGCTTACCATATTTTTGATGCCTTGTCACAAATATCATCAGCTATTATTTTCAGCAATTGGGAATTTATTTCATTAGGGTATTTTGGTCTTTTCCCTTCACTTCCCACAACTTATAACCCTCAAGGAACGTATTATCTTCCATTCTCTTTAGTTAAAACATCTCAAAAAGCTCTCTTATACACTTTCAACCACAAGATTAGGGTTTCCTCTCAAGATCATCTCCTTAGGAACAAGAACATTCTTTCCCAAAGAGGTTAAACCCTAGTCAAGAAAAATCAAGGGCAAGCCTAAGGATTTCTTCAGCCACCTTCAGAAACATTAGATCTCTTTCAAGATCAAGCTTTAAGGTTTGCGTAGTGTTCATCTATGGATTCAATTCATTCATAGAGTTCAAGAATCATGATTTTAAATGTTATTTTATAAACTTTTATGGTGATATAAGCATGTACACATTGGTGATTGTTTTTTAAGTTTCAAGATGATATCTAAGGATGTTTTTCACGAAATATATGTGATTGTTGGTTGAAAATCATGAACTTTGGGTAGGTTGAACTAATGCAAGTATGAGATACACCTATGCCTTAAAGAATGCATGTAAGATGTTTGATAAAATGCCTGGGATGCTAGAAGTTCATATTTACATGATTTCATGATATCTAAATGACAAGTCCATGTTAGCGATACACTTCAATATGAATACCTATGCTATTTATGTATTTTTATAGTGATGGGATAAAGTATGTATGATGATGGAAATATGAATTTTGTACGTGAACTATATCCATGCTTTCCCTACCATGTTTGAGGTATTGATTAAATACATGAAGTATACTATCCCCTACTTATGATATAACGAATTGTGGACTCCAATCTTGTAATCAAGTCATGTCATATGTGTCAGTTTTCTTCTATCGAGTCCTAGGGGTATTCATACCCAAAAAACATAGCTGTGTGCCTAGAGCCATATAATGTTGTCACGATAGTCTCAGTCAAGCTATAATCTATAGAACTCAGTCAGTCATGTGACTCAGGAAACCTCAGAAATCTCATGATCCCAGTTAACTCTCAGATAATAGTACTACTCTATCGGTCAGCAGAAGTCAGTTAATCTGTCCATGTACAGTTAGTTGAATCATGTTTAGTCTCTTCAGATAGGAGTAGGAGTTAGTACTGAGTGAACCCAAGGATGGGAACTCATCTTTATATGAGGGTGTGATTCTTAGCAGTCATCCTTATATTCCAGAACTATGTAGCCAGCACAGGTTGAAACATCGCAGCCTATTATATGAGGGTAGATGAGGTGGCTTAACCTGTTATATGAGGGTTCCCACTGTTCTCACTAGATTTACCTATTAAATGAGGGTTGCTCACATATTGTCCTTACCAGTGGCGCGGTATTGACACCCTTCCAGTCAAGGCAGAGATTGGACCCTATTTTAGCCATAACGACACATATGGCATGTCGGTTAAACAAGTACCTCCCACAGTTTCAGAATCAGTCTCTGTAAAAGAACTCAGATAGTTCTTTAGATATCAGTATACCAGGACTATTAGATACAGTCAAATTTAGTTATAGCTCGAGACTCAGAAAGTTCCATCAGATTCAAGACTTTCAGACACAGTCACCCATGCTATCAGAACTACAGTTTCATCCATGTCAGTTATCAGTAAACCATGTATTAGCATATAGATTTTGCTATCATGTACTCACGATCTCAGTTACTATGTATGTATGTTTGTACTCTTACGTTTATATCAGTCAGTTAGTTAGCATTGTTCATGCATATAAACCCTTTGCATTATCCTACCTCACTCGTATATTTAGTACTCCAGTTGTACTGATGCATTTGCGCTATAGTTCACTTTTCATGTTACACCATAGGTTTAGAGCCACGAGTCCCAGATAGCAGTAGTAGTAGCAGTCCCATTAACCATATAGAGTTGCAATGTGTCTTCTTCATTCGAGGACAACATTATTTGATTTATTCATTTATTTCTTCAGTTCAGTTTTACAGAGTTAGTTGGAGATATGTTCCTTCAACTCCTTATTTTAGACTGCACTTAGAGGCTTTCAGATTTATGCTTGGATTTAGCTTTCAGATTTAGTTTCCAGTTGTTTTGGGTATCTTTCACCCACACGGATGTTACTATTTTATAGATTCTTTATTCAGTTGAACCTTATGGCCTACATGTTCATGTTTTCCGCATTATTACATTATATATTGCAGTGCATAGGTACAAATATCAGTCATGGGTTAGCTTGTGGTCCTTCGGGGTTATAAGCACCATGTAGCATTTCGGTTCAGAAAAATTGGGGTGTTATAAATCAAAAAGCACATCGAACGTTGGATTAGTGCAGGAGTTTTCATGGTCATGATTGAAATCTTTAAAATTTTGGAACATAACGAACCTAATAGGATACTTTTCAGCCTGCGTGTAATCCCACAACTGTCTGTGGGACTGTCTGAGAAAGCTCTATCTGTAGGAATTTGAGCTTCATTATTTTTATTACCTTGAAAGTAATGGAGAGTATACTTGAGTGGAGCATGATGAGAATATACATAAGTTTCTTAGAGAACCTTTCTATAGCATGATCTGAGACGTGAAAGAAGGAAAACTCTTCTTAAATACCACGTAGCCTCTCGAAGAAAAGTATAGACATCTCCGTACTATTCTACAAGACTCTACTAGACATGGCTTCATAGAAAACCTATGACACTTGAACTCTGGGCTCTGATACCAAGCTTGTCATGACCCAAAACTACCCCCTAGTCGTAACACGATACTTCAAACCACAAGTGATCCCAAGCTAACCCATGAAATAACATACTATTGAGAAACTAATTTATAATATATTAAATAACTAGTTCTACTATACGGAAATATAATTATGACAAAATCTGGGTAAAACAATACTAATAAAGTTTACAATCAGATAAAACTGAAGAGAGAACTAAAATTACATGACTAATTCTAACTGACATCGATGAAGCCTCTACTATACTGATATAGATAGCTGGAACATGACTCCAGCTACCATTAATCAATACATATGAGTTATAAAGTAAAGTACACGAACAACTTCTAAATAAAGTCTTGAAATAGAAGAACTCATCACTTGCTGGCTGGAACTGCAACTGTCTGATCATGGTGTGTGGACTAGAAAGGGTACCTACATTATGAAACAATAAAGCTACACAAACATATATGTGGATCAGTACTTTTGGAACTACTGAGTAAGCGGGGGATGAATGCAGTAAGTAAAAAATGATTTCATACGTAACCATAATCTGATAAGATGGTGAATCACTACACTTAGTTTCTTAAAACTTTACTTTTATAATATAAGTAGAACTAAAACTGGAAGATAGTAAAACATGGGTATTTTATGAATACTGGGTCTGAAACTACGGAGTGGAAACCAACATAACTCAAGAATTTGAATACACAATATATTGAGCATAAATACATAAAAATTGTGATATTTGAGAATACAAGACTAAGTGTATATCTGTTATGTCACTGAGATAAATTTGAAAGCTGAAATACTGAAAGCTATAAAATCTGAGAACGCATAACCAAGCATATAACATGATTTTAAAATAGTTTGTAAACTGAAATATTAAAATTTGGTGACTAAATAACTAATGAACTATATGCTATGGTCATGAAAATAGCCTTGGACATGAATTTAGCCAAATTACTAAAGAAAACATGATTTAAATTTATCTTAAACACATGATACTTCATTAAAAAAGGGAAATTTCATATCATCAATTAAAGGAAAGTTTTTTGAGCTCCATGGGTGAAAGGAGGCCCATGAATGAACTCCCACATACTTAAACCCTTAATCTTGGAAAGGAATCACCATTCTTGAAGATTTTTTGTAGGTTCTTGAACTTGAGGAACTTGAATTCTTGGTATCCTTGGAGAGAAATTAATGAAATTAATATTCTTGGGAGATGATCAGGGTGTTTTTGAGAGCAGAATGGGAGAAAAATGCAAATTAGGACCTGAAATATACCCCAAATCGTGTTATAGATGATGGGGTTGAGGGGAAAAGACACAATTTCCCCTCAGGCAATTAAATTCACAACTGGAATGCAGTTTATAGGGTTACTGCGATGTTTTTTTATCGTGGTGGCTTACTGGTTCTAACAAAAATAATCATAACTTTTTGCTCGAGTATCGGATTAAGGCACAATTTGTATTGTTGGAAAGATAATTCAATTATGTACAATTCGGTGGTTCTTGAGATGAAAAATTCCATGTATATACAAAGTTATACACATCATATCTTACCTTTGTAGAATCAAATACCAAACTTTGGATGAATCAAAGGATCTTAGCTCAACTTTGTTCTAAGGGATTCCTCTGATAATTCCTCACCTCATAAGTACTTCACACACTAAGATAAAGATCATGGAACATGCATTCAATTATAAATCAAGAATTGGATGAAAATCACCTCTAAGACATACTTCTTACATCTCTGAACATGAATTAACTCAAAAACTAATGTCTTAGGGTCGAAAAGACCAAAATGAAAGTTCTCAAAGTTTAGAGGTCTTGAAAATGACTAAGTCCCCAACACTTTGTGAAAAATTCAAGCCTTAAGCCCCTTAAGAATGTAACGAAGAGCTGAATCGAGGTAGGATAAGTATGGGGTATTCAGATATTGAGACTTAGATTGTGTATTTGAAAAATTATATTGGTTTCAAACCTTCTATAGGTCCTACTTGGAAAAACAGAGGCTTAAGTGGTATATATGGAGGTTATGCAATAACCTCAATCATAACACATCATCATTATCATTATTGCATTTCATACATTATACATCTTTACTGTTGTGCTTCTGAATTTTTTCAATGCATATCCATCTTATTTCTTTGTATATTTGTTTTTTCATTACATGGTATATTTTGAACTATTAGTGGAGATGGTGTAAGCTACCATTTGGGATATTTTTAATTGTAGGTGGCGTGCTCATAGCGTGTATTTATGTACCTTTTTTCTACTTTTCTTAGTTGGTCTATAATAGATATTGAGTATATGTAGACTGTACTCGTCCCTATTATGCCCTTTTGACATTAATCTAGGCATTAGTGCATCACACTAAAGTTGAGATCATGTAGTTGATCAATGACATTCTTGAGGTATTGGCCACTCTATGCCTTGAAAGTCGACCTCAAACCTCTTCCTATCTAGTTGATCTCTTTATTTTATTTTCAAAGATAGACTTGTATTTTTGTTTTGGATTCAGTTGGATTTCCTATTTTGAGTTGTATTTAGATTGTTCTTACACTATGACACCAAGTTTTTAGATGGTTTATGTTATTGTTATTTATAAACTTTTGCTATTGTTATATTTGTATGGGTTTGACTTCTCTCCAGAAGCCTCACCTTAGAAATTATTGTATTGTTTTCTTCTTACATATTAGTGATAAAATGTACAGGATTATGTAACTAAGCTGTAGAGTAGTTAGTTCCCTGTTACATTAGTGATGTTACTGTTTCACTGAGTCGGTTATTAGGAGTTGATATTGTTACATTGTGGTCAATCATAACATATTGAGTTAGTTAGTTTGTTAGGAAGATTAGAAGCTTTTAGAACATATTGTAATTTTCTATAATTACTCAACTAAGACATATTGTATTGTAATCAACTCATTCAATACAACTACATATATAGCAGTTTCAATTCGTCTTCATTACAAATGGATCCTTGAGGGATTATACTTGATGTCCAACAAACTTAATATGGTATTAGAGCTTCTAGCTTGATTTTGGAGTTGAGAAGAAAACTATAGAGTTTAGATCACTATTGTGATAGAGGTTCTTTAGATCCCTATTCTCAACTAATATTTTTGGTAACTATTTTTTTTTTCTCCTCTTTCAATCTATGTTCTTAGTTTGTTTTTCTCTGAAATGTTGGAGTGATTTTTGGTTTATAGCTTCATTAGTGATAACTGTAGAGAACTGAATTTTATTCCTACAGCTGATCACTTAATTACTAAAGTTTGAGATTAAGAATGACACCTAAGATAGATCCTAGTGGTCCCTTATTCATAGGAGCACCAGATGTATCTGGTGTAGGCTTGATACCAATCACACTTTTAGGATCTTAGAACTATGGTGTTTGGAGTAGGCCAATAAGAGTTGCACTTTAAGGAAAGAGGAAATATGGATTTGTGATAGGGACATACAACATGGATACATACAGTTAAGAGTTACATAATCAATGAGAAACAGGAAAATATATAGTACTATCATAGATTATGAGTTCTGTAAATGGAGAGTTGTTCAGTAGGATCGTATATGCAACAAGTACATTTGAAGTATGGGAAGATCTGAAAGAGAGGTTTGATAAGGTGAATCATATTAGGCTGTATCAACTGCATAGAGGAATCAATACTTTTACGCAGGGAACAAATTAAGTATCAGCTTATTTCACAAAGTTAAAGAGTCTGCGGAGTGAATATAATGCAATAGTTCCTGCTTCATTATGTGTTTGTCCAAAGTCTAAATACTATGCAAATTATTTGTCTGAATTAAGATTGATACAGTTTTTGAGTATGCTAAATGAGTCATATGATCAGGGAAGAAGACATATCCTGTTAAAAAGAATAAAACCTACTCTTAATCAAGCTTATGCAATGACAACTAAGGATGAAATTCAGCAATAGGCCTGTGCAAATGTCACTGGTGAAAAGACTGATCCAATTACAATGCAAGTGAGTAGAAATTCAATAAGCGACTATACAGCACAAAAAAATACAGGAAAGAAATATGATTACTATCATTTTAGTGGTCACACCAAGGATAATTGTTTTAAGTTTATAGGCTTCCCGAATAATTTGAAGTAAAAGAGATAAGGAAATTACAATGGTGGACAAAAAGGATCACATCAGGGTTTTAATTCTTGAGTAGGAAATAATAAATTCCATGGAAAACATGGTGGATATGGTAGTCATGGACAATAGTATGGGGGAAAAAATACATACTTAGTATTCCACCTACAATATAGCTGTTGATAAGATTTATGGAGGTGCAGGACAGGTTGCCTCAACTATTCATGTAGATAATAAGGAGATTCACAGTGCTATTCTGTCTAAGGGGCAAACCTTTACTGATGGAGAATACCAGAAAATCATGGATATACTGAACAAGGAGACTGTAATGCCCCAAATATGGTACCCAGAATGCTACATAAAATCATGACCGTTATTTGTACCTGTATACTATATGAAATCATGTACAATGCAGAAATAATATACTAAAACATGCCATAAAGTTTAGAACAAATAAAACATACTATCTGAGAGTATGGTATATCAATATAAAAACATGAATAAAATAAATTGTCTGAACATGCTGTAGTCTAAAAGCCTCTAAAACTGAACTGTTTGAATAAGGAGTTGATGGGACATGTCCCCAACTAACTCCAACTATTGAAATAAACTATGTAATGAAATAATAAAGAAATGATCATGTCCTCGAAGGAACTGCTGAGACTGAAATACTACTGATGCTCTGGAGCTCGTGCTTCTGAATCTATGGTATAAATCACCATAGCACAAATAAGTCAATACGATTGAATGTACTGGTATGCAAGTGAGGTAGGCTGAATACAAGGGGCTTATATGCATGAACAATACTAACTTACTGAATAACATGAATGTGAGAATACATGCATAAATATGTGAATTGTAACTGAGATCATGACATTACTGAATCTGAATACTGATAACATAAGTTTTGTATGACTGATATACTATTATTTGAATGAATGTGACTGACAGTCCTGTTTCTGATAAAACTAGCTAAGTTCCGTACTGAACTGGGTGACTGTATCTGATAGTCCTAAATTCTGTAGAACTATCTAAGTTCTATTATTCATACTAAGAATGAGATTGTAATTGTGGGATGTAATCATCTAACCAACATTTCCTAATTAAAGCAATCTAACTAAGTTGGGGTCCAATTCGTAACCCCAATTGGAAGGGTGCCAATACCGCGCCACTGGTAAGGAAAAGTTGTGAGTGATCCCTCATCTAACAGGTACTCTAAGGAGAGCGGCAGGACCCTCATATTATAGTTTAGGCCACCTCATCTACTCTCAACTAGCAAGTTTGATGTCTCAACCTGTGCTGGCTACGTAGTTCTGGCTCTAGGCACACAGCTAAATTATCAGGTACAAGTACCCCAGGACTCGATAGCATAAAAATGATAATACATGACACTTCCTGGACTCACGATCATAATAAACAATCCATAATACATTCATTAGGGAATTTCATGAGGCACTTGATTATCATGGTTTGGTACATGAATAGGAACACATATAAACATGTCATAATTTCATAGGCTAATCTCATGAACAACCCATCAAAACTATTTCAATGCATAACAATAACATGGAAGTCATTTTGAACATAAGGGTAAAGCATATGTTCATTATTTTGGTCATAATTAAGTCATAAGGCATATTTCCCATTCTCTTAGGCATTTTATCAAATACCTTGCATGCATAACTGTAAGCTTAGGCATGGACATTAAATTAATTCATCATGGTTGCATAAATCAAGACAATTTAGTAGATTTTGATCCATATGCTAGCATAAATTAATGAAAACACATTTAACAATTCCAACTTGGGTATCACACACAACATCAACATGATCATAATCAATCTACACATAAACATCACAATTTATAATTTAAAATTAGATTCTTGGGCTTCATGGACAAAAGGAATCTATGAATGAACACTTGATATACTTGGGTGGATGATTTCTTAAAGATTGGAGGAGGAAATCTTGAGTTCTAGACTTGATATTAAGCACCTAGGGTTTTTTGTTCTTGGGGATTGATCTTTGAGATAAACCCTAATTTGGTGTTGTGAATGAATAATAAAATAATGAGCTATGGTCTGGTATAATTAGGGGTTAAAATGGGTGGAAAAAGACCAAATACCCTTTTAAAATGGCTTAAAAATTGCTGAACAAGATCTGTGATGGCTCGTGTGATGGTCCATCACTGGATCGATAGTCCGTCGTTCGGACTGTCGCACATGGACCAGAATAGGGACTTACTGCCTTAGTAGTAATGGCTTGGGCGATGGTCTGCCGCAAGTTTGATAGTCCGTCAACCTGTTCGTTACACCTTATCTATAAAACTGACTTAGTACCTTAGCTGCGATGGTTTAGGCGGTGGTTTGTCGCTAGATCGACGATTCATCAACCTGCCCATCGCACCTGGGCGGTTATGATAGCTCTCAGTAAAACATCTTTAACTCTTTTCTCTGATACCAGATTTTAATGAAATTGGTATCGTTGGAAAGATAATTTAATTTTTCACATGTTAAAATATTAAAATTAGGGAAATTCTATTTGATTTAAAAATTAATCATTGAGAAAGTCATCACTAACTCTTCTGGAGACTAGGTTTGACTTAAAGAAAGTATGGGGTTTTACAGAGACACCTTATACCAGTCACAACAACATGACAAGTAAATTTGTTTGTTCATTATTTCAACAGATATCACAGGAATGGATAGTCAACTTTGGTACAACACGTCATATTGCAGCAAGAATTTTCTGTCAAAGTGTTATAAAGTAGATGGATCAGAAAAGAATAAGGTACATCTTCCTACTGGTGCTATGTATGATATATCTCACACAAGAGAGACACGTATATTTAGAGATGGAACTGTGAGAGATGTGTTGTTTTTGCCTGACTTTAAATTTAATTTGTTGCTAGTATCCAAAATGACTAAGCAGATTTCATGCTTTGTTTCATTTTACCTTAACTTCTGTTTCTTCCAAGACCTTTACATTGGCAGGGTGAAAGGGATTGGTAAGCAAACAGGTGGATTATATATTCTCAAAGGACAGTATGCAGAGCACAAAATACAAAGCTCTCAGGCTCAGGTTCGTAAGTGTATAGTAGAAGTAGAAGTAGTTGTGCAAGATTGTAGTCTCTAGCATAAAAAACTTGGTCATCTATCAACTCAAGTGTTGAAGTTGTTGGATATCTTAAAGCATGACAAGGATGTAAAAGGTATGAATAATTGTCATATCAATCCCTTAGATAAGCAAACTAGGCTAAGTTTTCATATAAGTAAGACTAGAGCTGCTCAGTGTTTTGATGTTATACATATAGATCTTTGGGGACCCTATAAAACTCCTACATATGACAAGAAACAATATTTTTTTAAACTGGTTGATGATCACAGTAGATACATATGGGTTCATTTTTTGTAATTAAAGTCTGAAATAATTGTGGCCGTCAAGACCTTTGTATGCATGATATAGATACAGTTTGGTGTATATATTAAAATTATGTGATTTGATGATGGGACAAAGTTTTTCAACTCACAATGGAGTGACTTGTTGCTCTAGGCATCATACATTTGAGTAGATGTCCATATACATCTCTAAAAATTGGTGTGGTTGAGATGAAACATAGGCATATTCTAAATATAGCACGAGTTACCAAATTCCAATCATAAATGCCTATTAGATTTTGTGATCTGAATGTTAAGGATACAGTCTATATAATCAACAGACTGCTCTCTCCTATTATTGAAGGAAGAAGTCTTTATGAGTTGCTCTTTTCTAATTTTCCATCCTTAACACATTTGAAAGTTATTGGTTATCTATGTTACAGATCTATATTACCAAGGGGTCACAAGTTATTAGAAAGAGAAAAACCAGCATTCTTGATAGGCTATTCTCCTACCCAAAAGGGCTATTTTCTGACGGATTTAGCCACTAACAAGCTGTTTGTGACTAGAGATGTTGTGTTTTAGGAACATGTGTTCCCTTTTTTAACTGGAAACACCATAGAATTCTCTTCAGATTTCCTGCAAGAACAACCAGGTGTTGCTGATCATATAGATGCAGACTCTTATGAAGAAAACCTCTTTTTAAACTCTGATGTACCAGATGTAGTTCCTAGGGATGTTCTTCATATTTCACCTATAAATGATTTGCCTTTAAATTCTACTATTGATACTGAGTTGATGCCTGCTGCATCTACTAATAGTGTTGTACCAAGAAGAACTCCTAGGTTAATAAAAAACCTACTTAGATAAATGATTATGCAACGCTAGGGAAGGGAAAGGGGATAAGATATCCTATTTCCAACTATCTTTCCTACTAAAATATTACTCCTAGTTACCAGAAGTATATACCATTCCTATCTACATTGGTTGAACCACAATACTATAGCCAAGATGCTGAAGATAAAAGGTGGGTTGAAGCTATGAAGTTAGAGATCAAGGCACTAAAAGACAATAACACTTGGGAGGTTATAGATTTGCCTCTAGAAAAACATGTTATTAGTTCAAAGTAGGTGTAAAAAATCAAGTATAAGGCAAATAGATACGTAGAGAGATTTAATGCAAGACTAGTAGCCAAGGGCTATAGTCAACAAGAAGGGCTGGATCACCCAATACTTTTACTCAAGCTGCAAAGATGGTTACTGTAAGGTGTGTAGTTGCATTAGCAGTCTTAAAAGGTTGGTGTATGTACCAAATAGATCTGTATAGTGCATTCTTATAAGGAGATCTTGATAAGAAAGTATACATGGAATTAACAGAAGGTTTCTAAAAGAAAGGATCACACAAAGTATGCAGATTCATCAAATCATTATATGGACTCAAACAGGTTTCAAGACAGTAGAATATCAAACTTACTGCAGCACTAATCAAGTTAGATTTTACCCAAAGCATTTATGAATACTCTCTTTTCCCATTGAAAAAATATGCAGGAATGGTTTTCATACTAGTGTATATGGAAGATTTTCTCATCACTGGGGATAATGTGTAATACCCCATACTTTTTCCTAGCTAATTTCATCTCAAGAATATCTAGTATTAGCTTCAAAATTATATAATGGTTATTCTATGAGGAATTTTCAAGATTTTCACTTTTTGTCATATGGGAAATTCAATAAGCTTTCCATCGATATAAGATTCATCCAAATTCGATAATCGGGTTAGAAGTTATGACTATTTCAAGTTCCCGTCGTAAAACAGCACCATATTAGTCAATGGCGCACCGTGCCAAAAGAGGAGATAACATTTATCAAATTCCTATAGGGGTCCACGATTATGGCGAATCACGCTAGGGCCCAAATTAAGCATTGTTCTTTTCCGGCGTCTTAGCGTATTTTCTCCGTGTTACGCCAAAGTTCCAGGTTATAAAAGAAGGGGCAACGTGATGGCTGCGTGTCACGCCATCCCTCAATTTCTCAATTGTCAAATTCCAGTGACACAGCATGATAGCGCTGCATCGCGCCAGGGGTTCAGTTTGAGAAAATTTTACTAAAATTAAATGAAGCATCCCGGGATAAAAAGGTTAACTTCCTACCTCTATTTAAGCCTTTTAACACAAGATTCAGCCACTTTTCACCCAAAATACACTGTCTTCTCTCAAAAACCTCTCAAGAACAAGCTAGGTTTTTCATAGAAGATCCAATTTCAAGAAGGTTTCACTATCAATCTTCACAAAATCATGAACTAAGGTATGCATAGTATTCATTCATGGACTCCTTTCGTCCATAAAGTCCAAGAATACCTTTTCCATTTCAAGTTATGGATTTTATTTATGATTTCATGATTGGGCTATTCTTGTTCATGTTATGAAATCCCCATGTATGTACAAGCTTATGCCTTCACATGTTTGATGAAATGCTTTAGTAAATGAATTATGGTGATTATTATGTATTCAAGCAAGTCATGTTTTGTCAGTTTTCTTATATCGAGTCCTGGGGGGGGGGGGTACTCATACCCAAAATATTAGTTGTGTGCCTAGAGCCTTGTCATGTTTTCGTGATAATCTCAGTCAAGCTATGAATCCTTAGATTTCAGATAGTTTTATGACTCAAGAAATCTCCATGATCTCATGAACTCAGTTAGTTGTTTGATATCAGTAGTATTTCATCAGTCAATGGAATTCAGTAACTCAGCCCATGTTTAGTTTAATAAATCATCTTAAGAGTCTATTCAGATGGGGTTTGGAAGAGCACAGAGTGAACTCAAGGATGGGAACACATACTATCAGATGAGGGTCTGATTCTTAAAAGTCATCCTTGCATTCCAGAATTATATAGCCAGCATAGGTTGAGAAATCAACACTATCCGATAAGGGTTGATGAGGTGGATAATCACTGTCAGATAAGGGCCCCACCGTTCTTGTATAGGGGACACTATCAGATGAGGGTCACTCATAGCTTGTCCTTAGCAGTGGCGTGGTATTGACACCCTTCCAATTGTGGTTGCAAATTGGACCCCAACTCATCCATAATGGCATATCAGGGGTATGTCGATTAGATAACTACTTTCTACTGTTTTATGTTATAGAATCAGGACGGCCAGACACAATCAATCAGTTTTAAAATTAGAACTCAGATATTTTTTCAGATTTTAGGACTACTAGGTACATTCAACTCAGATACAGTACGAAACTCAGATAGTTCCATCATATTCAAGACTGTCAGATAAAGTCACTCATGTTATCAGTTATATTCAGATTCAATAATTATGTTATCATAGTATTAGTGTCAGTTGTTATGTCTCATGCATGTATTCTTACGCTCATGATAATTAGTCAGTTATTATTATTGTTCATACATATGAACCCCATGCATTCAACCTACCTCACATGCATACGAGTACATTCAAAGTACTGACGTATTTACGCTATGGTGTCTTATACCATAGGTTTATATACACGAGCTCTAGAGAAATAATAGATTCTAGATATCCAAAGACAGAGTTAGAAGTGAGTCCTCATCTTTTAAGGATATGATTATTTCCCTATTATCTCATTAATTAGTTTATTAGTTGGAGTTAGTTGGGGATATGTCCTATCAGCTCCTTACTCAGACAGTTCAGTCAGTTAGAGGCTTTGTAGACTATCATGTTTCAGACTTCAGTATGTTTAATTTTGTTTTGGGAATTCTGTTACCCCACACAGATGTTATATTATTTAGATCATATTCAGTATTGAGCCTTATACCTTTTCAGTGCATGTTTCCATATTATCATGTTATATTATGTAGTGTACAGGTACATATATCAGTCATGGGTTAATTTGTAGTCCTTTGGGGTCATAAGCATTGTGTAGCATTTCGGGTACCAGATTTAGGGCATTACAAACTTGGTCTCAAAGCCTAAGTTTCAATAGAGTCCTAGGATGTCTGAAAGTCATATCTAGTAGAGTCTTATACATGGGTGTATTACGCACCAAATTTATGTACAGAAGGATATAAGATGTTTTAGAAATAGTTTCCCCTCTTTCAGTATTTATGTCGTGCCAGTGAACATAATCTCAAGTCAATCTCTCAGTCTAATCCATTTCTCCCTTTCTTCTACAGAACATGCCTCCTAAAAAAAGAAATGGAAATCAACCAGCCCCTCAGCCTGAAAGACCTTTGGGTGAACATATTTCTCATGTAGAATTCCGAGCTGTATTCACTACTTTTGCTAACTCAATTGCTGCTCAGAATGAACAACAAATTGTTATTTAGGCCAATCCAGTGGCCAATTCAGCTGCAGCCAGGATTCAGGATTTCACTCGAATGAATCCTCCATCCTTTCTTAGGTTTAAGACAGATAAGGACCCTCAAGAATTCCTAGATCAGGTGCAGAAGGTGACAGACATCATGGGGGTGACTACTATTGAGAGTGTTGATCTAGCTGTATATTAGTTGCAGGATGTTTCCCACACTTAGTTCAAGCAGTGAAAGTCAGAAAGGGAAGATGATGCAGGACCTATGGAGTGGGCAGAGTTTGCGTCTGCTTTTCTCGATAGATTCTTTCCCCTAGAGCTTAGGTAAGCTAAGGTGTTAGAATTTATCAACCTCAGGCAGAACAATATGGCAGTGAAAGAGTATTTTCTTAAGTTTACTCAATTAGCCAGATATGCCCCTCATGTGGTTGTAGATAGCAGAGCCAAGATAAATAGGTTTGCTTTAGTGGTAAATGATAGCGTGGTAAATAAGTGCAAATCTGCCATGGTGAATAGTAACATAACTTTAGCCAGGCTTATGACTCATGCTCAGCAGATAGAGGAACAGAAGATTAAGTAGAGGGAGAAACAAAATAAGAGGGCAAAGACAGGTAGTTTCAACTTTGCTCAACCTAAGTTAGAAGGAGGTAACTGTTGCCAGTTTTGTCCTAAGTCATTAGTTCCAACCCTTTCTTCAGCCAGTTCTCCAGTTCCTAAGTTTAGAGAGGGTAAAAGAGATAGAACGCCAGGATCTAAGTCTCAGGGAAGTGTTAGCAATGCCCAAACTAATTCATTTTGTCAGACTTGTAGTAAAAGCCAAAAGGGTGCTTGCAGAGATGGTAGTGATGTCTATTTTAATTGTGGAAAGATAAGCCATAAAGTCAGAGACTTCTATCTATCAGGTTATTAGAGTCATCTCCACTTCTCAGCTCAATTCGGTCGCCCAAATCAGCAGGGTGCCACTACCAGTGCTATTAGTGGGCAACGCCCAAATTATCTCTATGCTCTTCAGTCCTGATAGGATTAGAAAAATACTCCTGATATAGTTACTAGTACATTACAAATATTTTATGTTCATGTTTACACTTTTCTAGATCCAAGAGCTTCTTTGTCTTTTGTTACTCCCTATATAGCAGGCAATTTTAGAATCAGACCCAAAATCCTAGCATTTCCCTTTTCAGTTTCTACCCAGTGGGTAAAACTATCATAGCCTGATGGGTATACAGGAACAGCCCGATTATGATATTTCAAAAAGTCACTTCAGCAGACTTAGTCGAATTAAAGATGACTAATTTTGATGTCATTCTCAGCATGGATTGGCTTTATTCCTACTATGCCATAGTCGACTGCAGAAATAGAATAGTCCAGTTTCAGTTCCCAAATGAACCCATCCTTGAGTGGAAGGGTAGTGTATTCGCTTTCAGGGGTCATATTATTTTCTACCTTCGGTCAAGGAAAATGACATCTAAAGGATGTATCTATTATCTTGTTCGAGTTAAGGACGCTAGTTCCAAAACTCCCAACCTTGGATCAGTACCAGTTATAGGTGAATATTCTGATGTCTTTCCTAAAGATCTTCCAGGAATTCCTCTCAAAAGGGAAATAGACTTTGGCATTGATTTTCTTCCAGATACTCAGCCTATATCTATTCGGCCATACAGAAAGGCACCAGTAGAACTCAAAGAACTAAAAGAAAAATTAAAGGATCACTTAGATAAGGGGTTCATCAGGCCCAGCGTTTCCCCATGGGGCGCTCCAGTATTATTCATACATAAGAAAATGGTTCTCTTAGGATGTGTGTAGACTACCACCAACTCAACAAGGTCACGGTATAAAACAAGTATCCTCTTCCCAGAATCGATGACTTATTTGATCAACTTCAGGGTGCCAGTTATTTCTCTAAGATAGACCTAAGATTTGTCTATCATTAACTCAGAGTTAGAGAATATGACATTCAAAAAATAGCTTTCCATACTTGGTATGGTCATTTTAAATTCTTTGTTATGTCCTTTGGTCTTACCGATTCCCAGCAGCTTTTATGGACTTGATGAACCGTGTGTTCAAGTAGTAGTTGGACATGTTCATCATAGTATTCATAGATGATATTTTTGTCTATTCCCACAGTGAGCACGATCATAAACACCATCTTAGAGCAGTACTTCAGACTCTCAGAGATCATCAGCTATTCACTAAATTCAGAAAGTGTGAGTTTTAGCTAAGGTCAGTAGCATTCCTTGGTCACATCATTTTCGGTGATGGCATTATGGTTGATCCTTAAATAACCAAAGTAGAAAAAAACGGGCCTTTCACTGTCTCTCCATTAGATATTAGGAGTTTCTTGGGTTTGGATGGCTATTACAGATGGTTTGTTGAGGGATTTTCTTCTATTGTATCCCATATGTCTAGATTGACTCAGAAGAAATTCAAGATTGACTCGGAAGAAATTCAAGTTTCAGTGGTTAGATCCTTGCGAGAAGAGTTTTCAAGAGTTGAAGACTCGACTCATCTCAGCTCCAGTTCTAGCTCTTCCAGATGGTTCAAATGCGTTCATAGTTATTATGATGTATCTAGAGTAGGTTTGGGTTGTGTCCTCATGCAGCATGGTAAGGTCATATCCTACGCATCCAGACAGCTTAAACCCCATGAGAGGAATTATCCTACTCATGATCTTGAGTTAGTAGCTGTAGTATTTGCCTTGAAGATTTAGAGTCATTATCAATACGGTGTTTATGTAGATGTCTTCATCGATCATAAGAGTCTTCACTATGTCTTTTCTCAGAATGATCTCAATCTTTGTCAGAGAAGATGGTTAGAGCTCTTAAAAGACTACGACATGAGTATCCTTTATCATCTGGGCACGGCCAACATAGTGGTTGATTCTCTCAGTAGACTATCTATGAGTAGTGTTGCTCATGTCGAGGACAGTAAGAGGAAGTTAGCTCAGGAAGTCCATCAGTTTGCCAGACTAGGCGTTCTTTTAGTCGATATAGAATAGGGTGATATATAGGTTCAGTGTAGTTAAGAATCATCTCAAGTTTCTGAGGTAAAATTAAGCAAGATAGAGATACTAGCCTTGTTAAGTTGATAGAGTCAGTCCAGGATTAGAAAATAGAGGTTTTCTCCCAAGGGGGAGATAGCATTCTTCATTGTCAGGGTCGTCTCTATTTTCCAGGTGTAGATGACTTAAGGCAGCGAATTCTTGAAGAAGGGCATGGTGCATGCTACTCTGTTCATCCAGGGGCCACAAAGATGTACCGCGACTTGCCGGAAATCTATTGGTGGAGTGGGATGAAGAGAGACATTGTAGAGTTTGTGTCTAAGTTATCTACATGTCAGCAGGTTAAAATAGAGCATCAGAAGCCTAGTGGGTCCATCCAAGATTTTACTATTCCTACTTGGAAGTGAGAAGTATTGAACATGAACTTCGTGACAGATTTGCCTTAGACTCATCACCAATATGATTCAGTCTGGGTCATTATGGAAAGAATGACCAAATCAGCTTATTTCCTTCTAGTTCATACCTCTTATTCAGCTGAGGATTATGCCAAACTCTACATCAAGGATTTGGTTAGATTGCATGGTGTTGCACTATCTATTATCTCGGACAGAGGTACCTAGTTCACCTCTCATTTTTGGAAAGCATTCCAAAAGGGTCTTGGTACCCACATTTATCTTAGTACAACCTTTCATCCTCAGATAGATGGTCAAGCAGAAAGGACCATTCATACGTTAGAAGATATGCTAAGGGCGTGTGCAATCGATTTCAAGGGAAGTTAGGATGACCACTTACCTTTGATTGAGTTTGCATACAACAACAACTATCATTCCAGTATTCAGATGGCTCCATTCGAAGCCCTCTATGGTAAGAGATGTAGATATCTAATTGGTTGGTTTGAAGTTAGTGTGGCCTCAGTTATAGGTCCTGACTTGGTATTCAATGCCTTAGAAAAAGTCTAGTTGATTAGAGAAAGACTCTGGGCTGCTTAGAGCTGATAAAAGTCTTATACAGATATTCGTAGAAAAGATCTCAAGTTTGAGATTGGTGACTATGTCTATCTAAAGATCTCTCCTATGAAGGGAGTGAAGCGGTTTAACAAGAAAGGAAAACTTAGTCCCCGATATATCGGTCCCTTCAAGACTCTCAGTTGATTCGGCAGGTAGGTTATGAGCTCGAATTGCCTTTAGATGTGGCCTCAGTTTATCCAGTCTTTCATGTCTCTTTGCTCAAGAAGTGTATAGTTGACCTAATAATTGTAGCCCTTATTAAGAGCATCGATGTTCATAATACTCTCTCTTATGAAGAGATTCTAATTGAAATCTTAGACTATCAGACTCGTAGATTGAGGAACAAAGAAGTCTCTCTAGTTAAGGTTCTTTGGTGAAATCAGTCCATCGAGGGGGCTACTTGGGAAGCATAGGCAGATATGCGTACCAAGTATCCTCACCTCTTCTTTGCCAACTCAGATCAAGCTCAAGGTAATAGTTCTCCTTAAGCTTACTTAGTTTCAAGTTCAGTGTTCATCACAAACTTGGTATGTAGTTTCATGCACATATTCCTATTATAAACATGGTATCAAGTACCATTGCATATTCAGTCATGAACTCATGTATCAGTTCAGTTATGTAATTATGCATCAGATATGCATTCTCATTGTGAGAAACTTAGTTCTTAACAACAATCAGTCATGCATTCATGAATCAGTTACACATGCATCAGATATGCATGTTCAGTATTATATGTTCATCTTGTCAGTCATGTAAGTCATGAGATCATGTTCTGGTTATTTATGTTTAGTATGTACGTCAGTTGCCTTTTCTTCCCTCTCAGTCAGTCTCATTCGAGGATGAATGTTCTCAAGGGAGAGAAATTATAATACCCCATATTTTTCCTAGATAATTTTATCTTAAGAATGTCTAGTATTAGCTTCTAAATTGAATAATGGTTATTCCATAAGGAATTTTCAAGATTTTTACTTTTTGTCATGAGGGAAATTCAATAAGCCTTCCATCGATACAATATTCGCCCAAATCCAATAATCGGGTTAGAAGTTATGACTATTTTAAGTTCCCGTCGTAAAATAGCTCCATATTAGTTAGTGGCGCGCCGCACCACAAGAGGAAATGGCATTTGGTAAATTCCAGTAGGGGTCTGCGATTATGGCGCATCGCGCCAAGGCCCAAATTCAGAATTGTCCTTTTCCAGTGTCTTAGGACGATTTCCTCTGCATCGCGCCAAAGTTTAGGTTGCAAAAGAAGGGGAAACGCGATGGCTCCGCGTCGCTCTATACCTCAATTTCCCAATATTTAAATTCTGGTGACATGGTACGATAGCGCCGTTTTGCGCTAGGGGTTCAATACGGGAAATTTTATTGAAATTAAATGATACATCCAGGGTTAAAAGGGTTAACTTTCCACCCCTATTTAAGCCCTTTAACACGTGATTCAGCCACTTTTCACCAAAAATACACTCTCTTCTCTCAAAAACCTCTCAAGAACAAGCTAGGATTTTCATAGAAGATCCAATTTCAAGAAGGTTTCATCATCAATCTTCACGAAATCAGGAACTAAGGTATGCATAGTGTTCAGGACTCCTTTTGTCCATGAAGTCCAAGAATCCCTTTTCCATTTCAAGTTATGGATTTTCTTTATGATTTTATGATTGGGCTATTTTTGTTCATGTTGATAAATGAGAAATTGAATTCTACTCGATGTTGGGTGATAATTTCTATGTGGGTTTAATTATTACAGATATAGATTCATGCAAATCAATGACTAAACCCTTGAATGATGAAATTAGAATATGACCATTATGTTTAATTGTTGTACAATGATGTTTACATGTACCATGCCTAAAATATATTTGACTTAATGCCTAAATGAAGGAAAAATTCCTAACTAGCATGTTGTCATGAAATCCCAATGCATGTACAAGCTTATGCCTATCACATGTTTGATGAAATGCTTTAGTAAATGCATTATTGTGATTATTATGTATTCAAGCAAGTCATGTTTTGTCAGTTTTCTTCTATCGAGTCCTGGGGGTACTCGTACCCAAGATATTAGTTGTGTGCCTAGAGCCATGTCATGTTTTCATGATACTCTCAGTCAAGCTATGAATTCTTAGACTTTAGATAGACTTAAGACTTAGAAAATCTCCATGATCTCATAAACTCAGTCAGTTGTTAGATATCAGTAGTATTCTATTAGTCAACAGAATTCAGTAACTCAGCCCATGTTCAGTTCAGTAAATCATATTCAGAGTCTATTCAGATGGGAGTAGGAATTAGCATCAAGTAAACCCAAGAATGCGAACACACACTATCATATGAGGGTGTGATTCTTAAAAGTCATCCTTAAGTTCTAGAACTATGTAGCCAGCATAGGTTAAGACATCAATACTGTCCGATGAGTGTTGATGAGGTGGATAAGTACTGTTAGATAAGGGCCCTACTATTCTCATGTAGGGGACACTATCAGATGAGGGTTGGCCATAGCTTCGCCTTAACAGTGGCGCGGTATTTACACCCTTCTAAATGGGGTTACAGATTGGACCCCAACTCAACCATAATGGTGTATCAGGGTCATGTCGGTTAGATAACTACTTCCCACAGTTTCTTGTTATAGAATCAGGACTATCAGACACAGTCAATCAGTCTCAATATTAGAACTCAGATAGTTCTTTAGATTTCAGGACTATCAGATACAGTCAACTCAGTTACAGTATGGAACTCAAGTAGTTCCATCAGATTCAGGACTGTCAGATACAGTCACTCATGTTATCAGTTATATTCAGATTCAGTAATCATTTTATCACAGTATTAGTGTCAATTATTATATGTCATGCATGTATTTTCACACTCATGATAGTTAGTCAGTTATTATTATTGTTCATGCATATGAACCCCATGCGTTCTGCTTATCTCACATGCATACCAGTACATTCAAAGTACTGATGCATTTATGTTGTGGTGTCTTATACCATAGGTTTAGAGACACGAGCTCTAGAGCAATAGTAGATTCCAGATATTCACAGACAGAGTTAGAAGTGAGTCCTTATCTTTCGGGGACATGATTATTTCCCTATTATCTCATTAATTAGTTTATTAGTTGGAGTCAGTTGGGACATATCCCATCAACTCCTTAGTTAGATAGTTCAGTCAGTTAGAGACTTTTAAAACTTTCATGTTTCAGACTTTAATATCTTTAATTTTGTTTTGGGTTTTCGGTTACCCCACACAGATGCTATATCATTTAGATCATGTTCAGTATTGAATCTTATGGCCTTTCAGTGCATGTTTTTGCATTATTATGTCATATTATGCAGTGTAAATGTACAGATATCAGTCATGGGTTAGCTTGTGGTCCTTTAAGGTTATGGCCACCGTGTAGCATTCTGGGTACCAGATTTGGGGCATTACAAAATGAAGCCATGATAAATAAAGGTAAAGATACCTTAAACAAATAATTTAAGCTTAAGAATTTAGGAGAGATTAAATAATTCCTAGGTATTAAAGTATTAAGGTCTGCTAGAGAGTTTATACTAAATTAGAGGAAGTAGATGTTGGATCTTGTATTTTAGAAGAGACTTACTAGTGCAAAACCTACTGTTACCCCATTAGAGTCAAATGTAAAGCTTAAATAAGTGGAATTTGATAAAGTTGTTGGTGATAGTGGAGATACGGTTCTTAAGTATTCCACATCCTATCAAATGCTGGTTTGCAAACTCATATACGCAACTATCTCTAGGCTAGATATCAATTTCGTTGTACAAAAATTGAGTCAGTTCATGTAACAACAAAAGAGGTCTCATGTGGAAGCTGCAAATAGAGTAGTCAGGTATCTAAAGGGTACCATAAGTCAAGGCATATGGATGAAGACACAGACTAATGCTAATCTAACTTGCTAGCGTGACTCAGACTGGACTGTATGCCCCAATACAAAGAGATCAGTCACTGGATATGTCATAAATTTTGGAGGGTCCTTGGTGTCTTGAAAGTCTAAGAAGCATCATACAGTGTCAAAAAGTTTAGCTAAGGTAGAGTATAGAAGTATGGCCACAACATTGGCAGAAATCACACAGTTAGAAGGGTTGTTTGCTGGATTGAATGTCCCTATTGTCAAACCTATTAATAATCTGAGTTATAGCAAGTCTTCTATCTAACTAGTAGCTAATCCCATCTTTTATGAAAGGACAAAGCATATAGAAATTAATTGCCATTTCATCAGGGATAAGATTAAGATAGGATCAATGAAAACTGTGTATGTTCCTACTCAACATCAGGTGACTGATATTCTCAGTAAAGTTCTCAGTAAAGACAAACATTATTATTTTGTTAAGCAAGCTTGGTGTTCTTAACATCTTGCACCCATTAGCTTGAGGGGAAGTGATAAAATGTACAGGATTAAGTAACTAAGTTGTATAGTAGTTACTTCACTGTTACATTAGTGTTATTACTGTTTCATTGAGTCAGTTATTAGGAGTTGATATTGTTACATTATGGTTAGTCACAACATATTGAGTTAGTTAGTTTGTTAGAAAGATTACAAGCTTCTAGAACATATTATAATTGTCTATAAGTACTCAACTAAGACACATTGTAATGTAAAAAACTCATTCAATACAACTACAGATATAGCAGTTTCAATTCGTCTTCATTACAAATGGATCCTTGAGGTATTATACTTGATCTCGAGCAAACTTAATAATTAGTTTGGGTAATTGACTTACTTATCAATACTTAACTGCGATAAGTATCATCATGACTTTAGTTCTTGGGTTGTTGCACCATCATTTTCATACCCGTCTTTTGATTGTTTTGAAAAGAATTTCTCCTCTTTTTTTTCTTTCCTATTTTACCATATATGTTAGGCTACAAACTATTTTGATATTATTCTTTGAAGCATGATTATTTTTTTCAAGTGATTGAAAACTTGTTTTGTTTTTTAATCAAAAGTCGTTCGAAGTGAGTCAAAATGTATTTTCTAAAGTTGTATGCTAGATCTTTTATTTCATGTTTTGTTATTAAAAATTATTGGATGTATCTTAAGATTAATTTTTTTTGAGGCTATAAGCTACTTTTGAACACCTACCATTTTGATACCCTTATTTTGATCGTTTTGAAAAGATCCCCACCTTTTTTTTTCTATTCTATTTTTCGTATATGTTGGGATACAAACTATTATGAAACTATTCTTTAACGCTTGATTATTTTTGCCAAGTGAGTGAAAACCTGTTGTAATTTTTTTTAATCAAAAGTCATTGGAATTGAGTCAAAATGTGTTTTCCAGTGTTTTTAATCTAAGCTTTCAGTGTGTTATTCATGCTTGGATTATCATGTTGTGTACATAAATAAATAACAAATGTCATAAGTCAAAGAATAAGGAACTTGGGGAATTCATTTCGTATCCAAATTCTATTCCTAACAGTAATGTTGTGTTTCTTTTTAGATGTGTCAGTTCGTTTTCTCTTAAAAAATTTAAACTTGGCACCATCTTAGTTCTTGATATAATGAACTTATGGTCATGTGGTATTTGATCTTGATATATTTCGGATACATCTATCAATCTTAAACCTCAAAAAAGGAAACTTGGTTGTCTTTGAAGTCAATAGCCATGACCTTGAAACACCATGTAGATTATTTGTATTGTAATTTAGTGGTTTGCCTTTATTGGAAGCAAATGACATTTTGAAGCCCATGATAAATTCTCTTTATTGTTTTGTGTCAAGACTTATCCTTGTTTGATTAACCTATTATAAATTTCTTGATAAATATTAACTTTTTTCTCTTATTTTGTATATTAATTCTCGAGTACAATGGACTCTCATCTCCTCTGTTTTATTCCCGTTGGGTTGAAACCAACTAATTCTCAAGCCAAAAATCATTGTCGGAGTAAATAAGAAACTATGATACAGGGAAAATGCCTAAATGGGCCAAAGTTCATTAAATTAGAGGTGACATGAGCAACAATAACTTTTAAAAAGGGTGAAGGATTTCATTTGGAAAAATACCCATAGTTAGATGCAATCGGCAGATTGAATTGAACTTGAGACTCAAAGTTTCAAAATTTATTTTGGGACTCGAAAGCTGAAGGTAGCTTTAGGAAAGGTGTTATGGATATCAAAGGTCCAAAAGAATTAGGTTAGGACAAGAAAACTTAAGTGAATTTTGGCCAATGGACTAAGTTTTTTTCTTTACTTAGTTCTCTTTATTTGTCTATTTGTTGACTATTAGTTCTCTTTATTTGTCTACTAGAAAACCGGTCCGTTCTTCGCGCGTTTATTAAAATTTAGTTTTAATTTATGAATTAAATACAAATGAGTTTACTTTTTAAAAAATAAAATAAAATTTTGACACTCATGTTCTCTTCATAAATATATAGTTTTAAAGCATTCAAATGTTTTGAACATTAAAAGGACTAATGAGGGTCAACAATAAATTAGTAATGCAACAATTCAATGAGTAATATAGAATTAAAGACTAAGAGTTACAAACGTGGAAGATGAAGAAACAAATTTTGTATTTATTGTTAAGGTTTTCTAGCACAAACATATACCATTCAATTCGGGGCTAAAAAATGTAGCAATCGAGATCCTCTCTTTATCTTTGTTAACAGTTGCTCGATGTTCAGTGCTTTTATAAATTTCATTTATCACAATCTGCAGACAATGACAACATTGACATAGAAAAATGATCATACATTTTATAGTTTATTTTGTAATATCAGCGAATGGGGTAGTGTTTTGATGAAATACTTTTGAATAATAATGTCTATGTACGTTTTCGTTGGAACATGTAATATGAAGTTAAACGTTGTGATAGTTGTAAAGAAATGATTCCGGTCATAAGTGATTGCAAAGTCATTTCCTCATAATGAAAAATTTTCTGATAATCGAACACAGGGAAAAATTATAATTGTGTTAAAAATTATCTTTTCTTAAACCAAATATATATACTTATATATCTTACCTCTAAAATATCTCCAATGTTGACAACAAAGGAATCAGGAAGATAGGAAATAGGAATTCAAACTCCATCTTTCTTAATTTGAAGACGTTCAATTTCATTAACTTGAAGGAGTATAGTTAGACCAATAGCATCAGTGTGAGGACATAAGCCCATTACAAGCACTGGTTGAGGACAAGGTGGGTAATAATTTATTTTCATCATTTCTGTTCCATCTTCTTCAAATAGTAGATTCATATCTTCTGCTTTCATCCCTAATGCCTTAGAAATTTTGTACATAATTTTTATAGGAAGTTCCCTGAGTGCTGTTGAGTATTGTTCCAGTGCATTCCTTGTCTGTCTAAGAATTTAAATATTGTATGCATAGTATAGAAAAAAGGTCCACACAATCAGGTTTCGTAGAAATCCACTAAATATAATTATTTGTAAACTCAGTTATTACTATGTATATACTACTATGAGGTCATCGTAGAAACTTATATTTATAAATATACCTGAGTAAGGCAGGGTATTTTAAATAAGTTAGGTTTTCTCAAATTAGTAGGGAGAGTGATCATGTAAAGTATGTCAGCCCAATCTAACTTTTGTTCTTCAGAAACCATAAAGGTTTGCCCATATCCTTCATTATCCCCTTCTTGCTTCTGAAACTTTTTCTTCTCTTCCATTGGTAAATAAAAAATGCTCTTCACTTTTACTTTCTCCATCAATAATAAATTCACTCCATGATTCACCAATTGTACATGTATGTAAATTATTTAAAAAATTGATCATATATAGTTATGAAACACTGCAAGCAATATTTAATTAACAATCATGGAACATAAAATATACCATATAATCAACTTTATTTATAAAAGAAATGGAGATGATAATAGATGGGACACAAAAACATTACCTAAAGATTGTTAAATTTTATTTCTTCCTACCATAATCAAAAAAGAAAATGATCATACCTATACAATCAAATTTAAAAGACATAAAAATGAAGCTAAGTTAATTAACAGGTAGTGTACTATTATATTTACTCACTCTGTTGGGTGCAGATGGTTGTTGATGGAAACCATATTTACAATAATATTTATAAAACATAAAATCTAAAATTAAGAGTGGTTAATCTATAAACCTGGAAAAATTCCCATTCTTTGCAAGCAAGATGAAGCCTCTCAAGCAGCATCATCATGACCATCTCTAATTTCCACTAGTTTTTTCATATCAATAACTGGAACATGAGGAAATACTAATATGGAAGAATTATAATCAACTTTTTCAATATCATCATGAATATATTGTGGTGGCAAAGTTCATCGATCAAAAGAGTGACTTACTTGAGTCGATTTCAGTGCTGATGAGTTCCAAAGCGACATTTCTTCTGATTTTGTTAGTGAAAGCAACTAAATGTATCACAATTTTCTTCTTCGTATCTTCATTGTTCTTGTTCCTTATTGTAACTACAGATTGAACTTTGAATTTCACTGTCTTTTTAGGCACCACTTTGATGAAATTTTCACTTATAGCTTCCATGGTACTCTTCCTTCTCCTTAAATTTCTCCTACACAATCCTGTCTGAATTGAAACAAGAAAGGACCCACAACTCTTTGTAAGCCTTCCTAACAATATGCATGCACACATTTATGCAAATTCTAAGAGAAGTTACTTCCCTCCTCAAGCTCTCATATGCACGCCGAGCAAGTTCACCTACAACGACCAAATAAAAACAATCAAATAAGTATCATGATTTGTAAAGTGCATCCTTAAATAGGAGCGACACATGCAGTAAATTGATTACTCAACTCTTTAGTGTTTGTTAGAATGGACCATAAAATACTTCATCTATGGTAGATAAAAAAATTCTAATGTTAGAATGAAGCAAAAGATGACACTCCTTAAAAACAAATGATCCTGAACTATTTATTGTCGATTTGGCAACTTGGGCTATAATTTTGCAGGTAGAAGAGCAAATGTCATAATTTGGGGCATTGCCATCATTATACACTAGACTTCATATCTTAGAAAATGTTTAATCTTAAAACATCTTTAAACCTATCTTTCCAGTCATGACAAAAATTGACAACAGTAGAAATGACCAGTGAGAAGATAACTCAGCCCAGTAGGATTTTTCCAAAGATCCTACTCGAAACCTTTAGAAATAATTTCAAAGGTGTTTTTTTAGCAAATCTAGCATAAGCAGCGGCTTGGCTGTGCATATCGATCAAATCTTTCCTTGAACTATAATCCTGATAATTTTTAATCATATAAATATTTTCAACTGAAAAGAAAGAAAAAGATAATAAAAATAATAGTCAGGGAAACCACAAAACCTCAGTTGTGACAGTTGCTACTGTACTCTCCTTCTCGGATATCTGAGGTCCTTTTTCAGCAATGATGCTCTCTTTATAAGATTTTTGAGGTCTATTTTCAGCTGAATCATAAATAAGAAGAGTTTTTTTAGAGTCTCAAAGAAGAAGACTGAGTGAGAAACTAATTTAAATAAAAGCCTAAAATCAACCAAGTAAAAAACAAAGAAACACTACCATTATTTATCATTGTTGGTTGATGCTGTCTACAAGCCTTATTGTCAATGGACCAGGATTCATAAAAGAGGTTGTCTGAATTTCATGTCGTATGGCTTCTAATTGAGCCATGGTATCTTGCAGTTCCTTATGAACCTATTAAACAACTGGAGATGAAGGATAAAATAATAAGTGGTAACAATTCATTTCAAGCTATTACGATACAAAGCATAATTTAGCCAATAAGCTTAAGAGCAAGCAACAAAGTCTATATCAGTCCTAGTCATAATCAAAAATCTCAGCTCCAAAAGACAAAGTGGAAACTTCTACCTAGAAATGAAAAGAAACCTGGCGATCTTGAGACTGCTGCATGACACTTTCAAACTGACCACGGGTTAATTGAACATAACCAATTGCACTCTCAACAAATCTTCCTGTTGTGCTTGATATGATTGGCAGATCTTTAGGTCCTAAAATAATTTTTTTTTAAATGTCTAACCATAAAAAGGCAATAAACCGATAATAGTTCTAACCATAAAACGGCAATACACAGATTGCAGTTATAACAAACAAAGTGATTAATTCTATAATACAATTATAACAACGACACTTATATACCCGAGTTCAACTAATTTGGAATTGAAGGATAATTGATAGCTTGTGCACTCGTGCAATCAAAACTTAATTATTCAATGGATAATTTTCCATGAAGAAGCAAATTACCTTCAGAACCTATTTTATCAGATCAATCAAACAGAACCAATTTTGCAAATTATCATCAACACCTAATTTATCAGATTAATTAAATAGAATCCAATTTATCAGAGCAATCAAAATCAATTAAAAAAATTATCATCAGAACCCATTTTATCAGACCAATCAAATAGAACCCATTTAATCAGATCAATCAAAATCAATTAAAAAATTCCTTTAGGTTTGAAGTTCTTGAAAAAATAGCTACCTGATTGTGGCATTTGTACCTTGCAGAAGGACGACCAGAAACCCCAGGATAGTTGTTTTTAATGAATGGATAAAGAAAAAATGTACATAGCAGAACAGAGATTAATTTAACAAAATGTCAACGTCAAAATGGTGTAATCAAGAAAAAAAGAGAGGAGAAAAAAAGGAGGAAGACCAATGGTTCAGCTAGATTAATTGTGCTTGGTAATAACAAAAGGATAATTAATGGATTTATTAATTTGTAAAATAGATGCTAATGAATTAAAATTAAAAAAAATAACTAAAAAAATAGAAAAAAAGATAAATAGATTTGCTAATCATTGGGGCATGCCACATCAGCCGCCTCTAATCTTTCTTTTATATATATATATATATAGATTTGTTGACTAACATTAAATCTTTTAAATTAATATAAATGATCTTCTTTTTGGAGCTGTCATATTATCTAAAATGATTTCTCTTTAATTGGCTTTTCTTATTTAATTAATTAATTCGCATTACTTAGCCTATTAATTAAGCTTCAAATTAGTAATTTTTCTTTTAGTAATATTCACTTTGACACTTGTCAAATTAGTCTAAAAATAGAATTTTCTCTATTCTTGTGTTTCTTTAGAAAAAACATCACGTTCTTATCTTATTTTTTGAAAGTTGATAAATTACTCTTTTTTCTTAAGTTAGTCATAAAAACATAATTATAAACAGATCGAATAACCGCTAGTTAAAAGATATCTCTAGTGTCGTAAAAACTTTCTCGGAATATATTTTTTTGTTTAAAATCTTTGGCATTTTCTAAAGTTTTTATTTTTTGTTTCTCTTTAATTAATTAAGTGACAACTCTTGCTTATTTAAATTGTTATGAAATGTGAATACGTTTTTGAATGATTTTCTAAAAGTCTGAATCATTTTTCCCAAAATAGAAACGACAACTCTATAGGGAATAGTTCAACTAGGTTCTAATCAAATGTTTGAAATTGACTTTATGTAATGCTAAAAAAATGGGTCCCAAGACGTCACACTATGATCAAAACTATGACTAGTCTCAAGCCAACTCTGTAAGCCTTCTACCAAACCTAAAGCTCATAATAAGGAAACTAGATATGTGAAAACACTGAAATGTTGAATACTATCTGAACTGAACATAATGTATGAAAATATTCAACTTAAAATTCTAGAAAACCAACACATGAAATCTAAATTGTAACTAACAGTCCAACAAGCCTCTACTACTAACAATTAGAGAGCTGCTGGGATAGACCCCCAGCTGACTCAAACAGTCAGAAAATAACAAAAAAATCTACTTTAATAAGCTGAAAATATGAATAACTGGGTACCCAAACTATGAGGACTCACAAACTGTTAGGATGTAGATAGAGATGCTCACGGTCAATCACATTACTCGGACTGAGCACCTGAACCTACATTATTAAATAATGTAGCACATATATGTATATGTGGATAAGTACTTTTGGAATGTACTAAGTATATGGGGTGGATGAATAAGTAAAATAGTAATGGAATGTACATATATCTCATAAACAATACATGCTAGATATAAATGACTCATAATAGATTGAGTAACTAAAAGCTGAAACCATAAATCATGAACGATAAAACATAATGTAAAAATATTGTGAGCCATAATATTTAGTTCTAAAAGTTGTATTTGTCAGCTATTTTCAAATCATGCATTCTAAGTGTAGGAAGGACTAGCTTTTATCATGTGAAAACTAAAGCCGAAATCGAGTAAATGATGTCTTAAGTAAGACAATATTTGAGTAAACTTGTGAGCCTTTACACCTAGTTTCTAAAAATTGTTCTATTATTCTATTTCTATTAGAGAGGTTCTTGTAACTAACATACACCATGTGAGCTATCATGATGTCCAACATTATATTCCCCTAAGGGGAAAACCTCACGTTGGGGAGAGGTGTCATACTCTTGTCAATGAGTATAGCCTGAGCTAAGTAGTCACAATCTATATCCGCATCTATATAAATGGGAATAATCTAATAATCTAAACCTAAGTTGGCTCGTTGTTCTGGGCCATGTGAACTAGAACACATACCCAACTTAGTGTTAAATACTACTCCCTTTAATTTATATGGTCATTCTATAGGAAATTGTAAGACCCCGCAAAATCCTAAGCTCAACTCAGTCTTTTAAGCTTGCTAAGGGGTCCCAGACTTCGAAAATTTTAGCTAATTATTCAACTTAGTGTCATTTTGTCCTTCATAAGTTGGAAACTCTTTTTCACGACCTCTGTGACCTTAAAATGTCAATCTTTAGATTGATTCATGATCAGGAATGTCAGTAGGTGTTCTTGAACGAGTTTTGGATTTTTTAGACATCATTTGAACCATGTTTGGGAGTCTAAAATAGCATATCGACATGATCTCGGCGCGGTGCGGCGGCCATTGCATTGGTCAATATTTTTTCTTCGCTCCAAATGGAAATTTCCAGTGAATCAATGCAGACTCAACGCGATGTGTTGGCTATCGCATTTTGCCAATGATGTGGTAAGTCGTCCTATACATCGACAATTTGATTTTCAGTCATTAAAAAGCTGCGTCATTAGGGGTATTTGGGTCTTTTTCCACGTCCTTCAGCCCCCAAAAACATAAAATTTAACCTTCTATATGCAATATACACTCATTGTTTCATAAATTACTCAAGAACAAAAACCCTAGGTGATTGAATTTGAAATTGTAGGCTCAAGATTCAATCGTTAATCTTCAATAATTTAGCTACCAAGGTATGTCAGGTGTTCATAAGAGGGTTCCTTCCACCCTTGGAGTCCAAGAAGCTTTTTAAACTTTAAGTAGCTTGATTTCATACTTTCCATGATTTGGATTCAAGTGTATTCATGATTTTAATGTTGATTGGATTTCTATTCCATGATTAAGTGCAAGATTTATGTAAAAACAACTATCATGTATTTAGTATCATGTGAATTCATGTTAAAGCCTTGAAAATGTATTGCTCATGTTTTGATTAGTTCTATGTGCATATACAATGACTTCCAAGTATTTGATGAGTTTTTCATAAGAATTAAATAATGAAATTATATCATGTTAGCATGTATTCAAGTTTATGTCATACAAGTATTTGACAGAATGTCCCAATGAATAAATGATGATCAAGTAGTTATTTATCATGTCTCAAGATTGTGCCATGTCTTATAATTTATGCTATCGAGTCCCGGGGATATTTAATACCTGACAATTTAGCTAATTACCTAGAGCCAGGGTTAGTCTCAGGATAGTATCAGTTATGTCATGATCTGTAGTACTCTCATCCAGTTACAGAACTCAGGAAAACTCAATATACTCAGCATCAGTCCAGTGCAGTTTAGTATTTAGTTTAGTCCTTAATATATTCATCCATTTAACAGAATTAAGTAGTATTCTGTCAGTCAACATAACTTAGTGAACTTAGTATAGTTTAGTTACATAGTATAATCAGTAACAATTCTGTCAAGCCTAGAATGAACTAGAAATTAATTCAGTGTCTATTCAGTAGGTAGTAGGATTCAACACTGAGTTATCCCAGGGATGAGGGTATTCTTTCCGGTAGAGAGGGTTTGGCCCTTAGTAGTAATCCCTGAATTATAGAACTATGTAGCCAGTGTAGGTTAAGATATCTTCCTGCCAGACATAATGGGGGTTGATATATTTTATTTGAGTTTTCTTGCCAGCGAGGATTGATGAAAGAGCTTCCTATTAGAGAGGGTTAACTCACAGTTTGTCTTTACTGTGGTACGGTGTTGGCACCCTTCCATCTGGGGTTACAGGTTGGACCCCAATATATTTAGAAAAGGGCATGCTGGTTAGATAATTACCTCTCATTGTCTCATTTTTAGATTCTATCTTAGTATAAAACTCAGTTCAGTTTTATAAATTTAGGACTGTCAGACACAGTCACTCTATTCAGTATGGAACACAGTATAGTTCCACAGAATTAAGAATATCAGATACATTCATTCAGTTATCAGTAATTCAGTATCAGTATACTCAGATATCAATTAATCAGTATTCATACTCAGTATCCATTGTTATCACTATCTTAGTTACATATACATATTTATGCATGTACTCCCATTCAGTTATATTCATGTCATTTAGTTAGTATTGTTCATGCATATGAACCCATGCATTTCAGCCTACTTCACTTAGCATACAAGTACATTCAAAGAACTGACAGATACTTTTCTATTGTGATATTATGTCTTATATCATAGGTTCAGATGCACGAGTCCTCATATTTTAAGGACATGATTATTTCAGCATTTCAGTTTTACTTCAGTAGTCAGAGTTAGTTGGGGACTTGTCCCATCAACTCTACATTTTAGATAGTTTAGAGGCTTGTTAGACTAGAGTATTTTCAAATAGATATTTCTGTTTTGGTATTGTTATACCATATTTAGTTTTAATTTAATATTGAACTTTATGACATTTCTTATACGTAATTTCCACATATTACAGTATTATTATTCAGTTAATGCAGCAGGAAACAATCATAGGTTAGCTTGTGGTACTTCAGGATTATGAGCACCGTGTAGCATCCGGGGCACCGACTCGAGGCATTACAAACTTGGTATCAGAGCTTAAGGTTCAACAGAGTCCTAGGAAGTCCTAAAACCACATCTAGTAGTGTCTTGTGCAAGGGTGTGTAGCGCACTACACTTATGGATAGGAGGCTGTGAGCTGTTTTAGCAAAAGTTTCCCTTCTTTCAATATTCATGTCGTGCGAGTGAGCATGAGCCAAGTTAGGCTCTTAGTCTAATTCATATTTTGCTTATGCTTCTAGAACATGTCTTCCAGAGAAGCTAATGAAAGAAGTAATGAAAACCAGTCAGCCTCTTCACCCATTCAGGCAGATCCCTTGAATAAGCATATTTCTCACGCTGAATTTAGAGTTGTTTTCACCGCCTTAGCTCATTCAGTAGTTTCTTAGAACAGTTAGCTGGCTATTATCCTATCTAGTCTTACAACTCATGCTTTTTAGAGTAAGGAGAGAGGTGTAGGAGAAAGGGGAGAAAGAATAAGAGGAACAGAACATCTAGGCCAAAGAGTGGCCGAACCAATCTCCTTTGTCTGAAATATTGAAGAAACCACCGGGGTATCTGTAAAGCTAGTCGTGATGTAAGTTTTAGGTGTGGAAAGCCAGGTCACAGAGTCAGATATTGTCCCCAATCAGGTTCTCAGGATCAGTATAACCGTCCACCAGCTCTGTCCGATCACTTGAATCAGTAGGGTGCCGCTTCAAGTGCCACCAGTAGGCAGTGCCCAAAGAGACTCTATGCTCTTTTGTCCCAATAGGATCAGGATAGTTCTCCGGATATGGTCAATGGTACGTTATAATTTTTCTATTTATATGTTTATGCTTTGCTAGATCCAGGAGCTTCGTTATCCTTTGTTACTCTATATATAGTCATTGAATTCAGAGTCAGTCCCAAAATTCTAGTAGAGCGCTTCTTAGTCTTTACTCCAATGGGTAAATCTATTATACCCCGATGGGTATAGAGGAACTGTCCAGTTATGATATCTCAAAATGTCACTTCAGCAGACTTAGTAAAATTAGAGATGATTGATTTTAATATTATTCTCAACATGGATAGGCTTCCTTCCTGCTATGCCTCAGTCGACTACAGAAACAAAATTGTCCAATTTTAATTTTTGAAAGAACCCATCCTTGAGTGAAGGGGTAGTACTTCATCATTTAGGGGTCAACTTATTTCTTACCTTCAGTCGAGAAAAATAATATCTAAGGGATGTTTCTACCATCTCATTCATGTCGAGGACTCTAGTTTAGAAACCTTTAATCTTGAATTAGTGTTAGTAGCATATGAATTCCCGAAGATCTTCTCGGAGTTTCTCCCAAAAGGGAAATCAACTTTTGAATAGACCTTCTTCCTGACACTCAGCCCATATCTATTCTGTAATACAGAATGGCACCTACAAAAATCAAAGAAATAAAAGAACAATTAAAGGATCTCCTAAACAAGAGATTCATCAGATGTAGTACATCCCCGTGGGTTGCACTAGTTCTATTCATGCGTAATAAAGATGGTTCTCTCAAAATATGTATGGACTACCGTCAGCTAAATAGATTCACGGTCATGAAACATATATTTACTTACCAGAATCGATTAATTATTTGACCAACTTTAGGGTGCCAGTTACTTATCTAAGATAGACCTCAGATCAAGCTATCATCAGCTCAGAGTTAGGGAATGGGACATTCCAAAAATAACTTTGAGAACTCGGTATGGTCACTTTGAATTCTTAGTCATGTCATTTGGTGTTACTAATGCTCCAACAACTTTTATGGACTTGATGAACTGTGCGTTCAAGCAGTACTTGGACATATTCGTCATAGTTTTCATAGATGACATTCTCGTCTATTGTTGTAGCGATAATGATCACACAGATCATCTTAGAATTATATTCCAGGCTCTCAAAACCCATCAGTTATCATGATATCTATTCATGTCTTATGTGTCAGCTCTATGATCATAGCCCATACTCGTGCATATTAGCAATCATGCACGCTTACAGTTCCTAGTATAAGAAGTTACAGTTCACTCAGTGTTACGAATTATGTTTCATGAATACAGAAACTCCAGACTCAGGTTATGCTGCTCATGAATCAGGTACCCATGTTATTTTATACAGTATGCTTAGTTCTTATTACCCATGCTACACTCCTAGTGATCGACTAAATTCAGATTTCGTCATGCATATCCTCAGTTTAGATCTTTTGATAATTTTAAGGTGTTGATATTCTATTCCTTAGACCTCAGTGAAGTGTCAAGTTTGGTATAGTATTCATGCATACATCAGGTCCTCATGTTTTAACCTTTCAGTGGACTCTCATTACAAAATGATGTAGTAATAAGTAGTTTCTTAGAAGGGAGAGAGTAAATGTTTTATGTTAAGAAAATATTATTGCATGCTAGTTTTATAAAAGGCTGTAGTTATGAAGATAGGCTTGAACATAGTGGGAGAATTCAGTCCAAATCAAACCTCACTAGGTAGATTTATCAAAACCCAGTATTCAATTCCAGTACAGTCTCAGTCACAGTCCCAATCTAGTAATGATATCAGTAACTCAGTTCAATTTGGGATTCGCTTGACCATAGCGTGCAATTATCAGTATTTTAGTATCTCAGTTTACAGACTATTTTAGAGTCATGTTATATGCTTGTTCTTGCCTTCTCAAATAGTACAGTTTCTTAGAATTCATGATCAGTTATCTCATGTTACTTAGTTAGTCCCTACTACATATACATAATACTATGCAGTTTCAGTTTAGACTAAGTATAGTTCAATTCTACATGGCCATTATTCAGCTATCAAACACTCATTTAATCAGATAAGTTAGTATATTTATGCATTCGTGCTATGTACCCATGTGAATATTTTCAGTATCCTTAAGTGAAATGTATGCAATGAAGTAGAAATTCCAGTTGAGGGAATAGTCGAGGGACGTGGCTAAGATAGCAAGCTAGTAGTTTCAGTGCATAAGGCTTAGTAACTCTATCTTAGATGACGTTTCATAGGCCTTGCTCCATATTATAGAACTGTAGCCACGTGGTAATTTCTTATTCAAGTGTCTTAGTCAGACCACACCAAGATTTTTCTGCTCCCTAAAGCCACTAGAACTTTATAGTAAGAGTGTCAAAGAAAGTCCCCAGTCGAATATAAGTTGTCAGCATAGGTTAGTACTCAAAATCAATAATTCAGTTTGGCAGATAGGTGGAAAATGTTTGTATGGTTGGGTTTCCCATCTTCCCATATAGTCGGACTATCCGAAGTCTCATGAATGTAACTATTCCATGATCGAGCAACCATGTGGTTGCGAGTTCAGCTTAGTTCAGGTGTCATAACTCAATTTCAGATCTTCAATATGCAGTGAAAATTCAGTTCATAGCTTGCCTGTGCATCATCTCAGTTTTTCCTCAGTATCTAAGCCAAGTCAGCATTCTTCAGGGGACATAATTTCCCAAAGGGGAGATGCACTATAATCCTCGAGATTTCATGACCTAAACCTTCCATATTCTCTTCATATAATGAATTTAGTTTGGATTAGTAGGAACTCATAGGTGGACCCACAAGTTACAATCTCATCCCTAAGCCATGTATTTAGGGGCTTAGTTTTATTCATGATATTCAGTTCCTATATCACGTTCCAGGATCAGTTATGTTCTCATATTCCCATTTATGTATATTCAATAAATGATCTTGAGTTAGAGATCGATGCTTTTGTATTCTTGAAAATCTCTCCTATGAAAAGAGTAAAGATGTTTGGAAAGAAGGGGAAGCTCAGTCCCTAATATGTCGGTCCTTACCAAATTCTCATCCATTTTGAAAAGGTAGCTTATGAGCTTGAGTTGCCTTCAGACTTAGCTTCAGTGCATCCATATTACATGTCTCCTTGCTTAAGAAATTCATAGGTGAACCATTAGTTTTAGTCCCTATAAAGAGCATAGATATTCAGAACAACCTATTTTATGAAGAGACTCCCATCAAAATCCTTGATTATCAGATTTGCAAACTGAGGAACAAAGAAGTCCCTCTAGTCTAAGTACTTTGGGGGATTAGTCTGTTGAGGGAGCTACTTGGGAAGAAGAAGAAGACATGAGGACCAAGTATCCTCACCTCTTCTCCACAAGATCAGACTCATCACAAGGTAATAGTTTACCTAAGAATTTACTCAGTCTCATATTCAGATATAGCTACCAACTTGGTATCAATTAATGTTTCATGCTCAGTCATACATTAACGAATTAGTTCAGTCATGTACTCATGCATTAGACATACATGTCCAGTATATAAGCTCAGATTATCAGTAATCTCAGTCATGCATTCATGAATCATATTTAGCTGTGTACTCATGTATCAGATATGCATGTTCAGTATAATAATTCAGTACATCAGAAATTTCAGTCATGAAATCATGCATCAGTTGTGTGTAGCCAGTGTCTAAATCTAATCTATCAGTATTCTCAGTTAAATCAGTCTCATTCGAAGATGAATATTCTCAAGGGGGAGATATTGTAAGACTCCGTGAAATCCTAAGATCAACTTAGTCTTTTAAGCTTGTTAAGGGGTCCCAGACTTACAAAATTTCTGCTAAGTATTCAACTTAGTAACATTTGGCCTTCGTAAGTTGGAAACTCAATTTCACAATCTCTGTGAACTTAAAATATCAATCTTTAGGTTGATTCATGATTAGGAATGTCAGTAGGTGTTTCTGGATGAGTTTTGGATTTTTTGGACCTCGTTTGAACCACATTTGGGAATCCAGAGCAGTGTATCAATGTAATTTTGGCGTAAAGTGTTGGCCGTTGCATCGATTAATATTTTTCCTTGGCTCCCTGTTGTAATTTATAGTAAAACGAAGTGGACTCGATACAGTGGATTGGCTATTGCATCAATGACAATGATGCAATGTGTCATCCTGCGCGTCGACAATCTAGTTTTTAGTCATTAAAAAGATGCATCCTTAGGGGTATTTGGGTCTTTTCCCATTTCCTTCAGCCTCCATAAACTCAAAATTTAGCCTCTTATTTGCTACATACACTCATTATTTCACAAATTTCTCAAGAAAAAAAACCTTAGGTGATTGAATTTCAAATTCAAGGCTCAAGGTTCCACTGTTAATCTTTAAGAATTTAGCAACCAAGGTATACCAGGTGTTCATCCAAGGGTTAGTTCTACCCTTGGTGTCCAAGAAGCTATTTTAAACTTCAAGTAGCTTTATTTCATGCTTTCCATGATTTTGATTCAAGTATATTTATGATTATAATGTTGATTGGATTTCTATTCCATGATTAAGTGAAAGATTAATGTAAAAACAACTATCATGTATATGGTATCATGTGAATTCATGTCAAAGCCTTGAAATTGTGATTCTCATGTGTTGATTAGTACTATGTGCATATACAATGCCTTCCAAGTATTTGATGAGTTATTCATGAGAATTAAATAATAAAATTATATCATGTTAGCATGTATTCAAGTTCATGTCATTCAAGTGTTTGGTTGAATGTCCCAATGAATGAATGATGATTAAGTAGTTATTTATCATGTCTTATGATTGTGCCATGTCTTATAATTTATGCTATTGAGTCCCGACGGTATTTAATACCCGACAATTTAGCTGATTACCTAGAGCCATGGTCGGCCTCAGGATAGTATCAGTTATGTGATGATCAGTAGTATTCTCAGTCAGTTAGACTCAGCATCAGTCCAGTTCACTTCAGTATTTAGTTTAGGCCTCAGTAAATTCAGCTAGTTAATAGAATTCAGTAGTATTCCATTAGTCAATGGAACTCAGTGAACTCAGTCCAGTTTAGTTCAACAGTATAATCAGTAACATTTCTGTTAAGCCTTGTATGAACTAGAAATCAGTTCAGTGTCTATTCAGTTAGGAGTAGGATTTGGTATCGAGGTAACCCAGGGATGGGGGCTTTCCTGCCAGCAGAGAGGGTTTGACCCTTAGAAGAAATCCTGTGCAGAACTATATAACCAGCGTAGGTTAAGATATCTTCCTGCCAGATTTTATGAGGGTTGATATATCTCATTTGAGTTTTCCTGCTAGTGACAGTTAACAAAAGAGCTTTCTGTCAGAGAGGGTTAACTCACAGTTTTTCTTTAGATGTTGCATAATATTGGTACCCTTTCAACTAGGTTACAGGTTGGACCCTAATATATTTAGAAAGGGGCATGTCAGTTAGATAATTACCTCCCAAAATCTCAGCTTTAGATTTAGTCTCAATACAAAACTCAGTTTAGTTTTATAGATTTAGAACTGTCACATACAGTCACTCCATTCAGTACGGAACATAGTATTGTTCCACAGAATCAAGACTATCAGATACAATCATTTGGTTAATAGTAATTCAGTATCAGTATACTCAGATATCATTTTATCAGAATTCAGACTGAGTAACAATTGTTATCACGATCTCAGTTATAATATACTTATTCATGTATGTAGTCCCATTCAATTATATTCATGTCTTTCAGTCAGTATTGTTCATCCTATGAACCCATGCATTTAAGCCTACTACACTTAGTATACCAGTACATTCAAATTATTGACAGATACCTTTATTTTGCGCTATGATGTCTTTTATCATTGGTTCAGATGCACAGGCTCCTGATCATCCCTAGCAGTTATAGATTTTTAGCAGTCAATGTTAGTGGTGAGTTCTCATAGTTCGAGGACAAGATTATTATTTTATCATTTCAGTTTTATTTCAATAGTCAGAGTTAGTTGGAGACTTGTCCATCAACTGCATATTTCAGATTGTTTAGAGGCTTTTCGAACTAGAGTATTTTTAGACAGATGTTTCAGTTTTGGTATTGTTATATCGTATTCATTTTAATTTCAGTATTGAACCTTATGGCATGTTTTCTATCTAATTTTCTCATATTACAGTATTATCATTCTATTAATGTAGCAGATACCAGTCATGGGTTAGCTTGTGATCCTTCATAATTATAAGCACCGTGTTGCGTTTGGGATATAGACTCGGGGCATTATAGAAATCCACTTTAAAAACTAGCATAATGGTTCATAATGAAACCAGTTATGCATTCGTTTGTTTCAAACTGTTATTAAAAATTGAAAGTCGATTCCATATCTTAGTTGAGGATCAAAAGTTCAAGTCTTGTTCAAAATCTGAATATAGGCTAGTCATAGGGAGCTTAAAAGCATAATCTTCTTTAAATATCAATGCTTAAACTTAGGTCTTAAGAACCATGTTTTAAACACATGTAAATTCATATCAAAATATCATGCGCAACACACTTCTTGAAATACAAAAACAATATCAAGATAATGAAATCAACATCACAATACCATGCTTAAACTCAATTAGAAATCTGTAATCAATGTCTCAAATCATACTCATGGTATTCAAATAAAAAAAAAGAGTTCTCAAAATCAAGACAAATGTGAAATTTCATACTTCAATGACTTTATAAATCCATAACTCAAAACAAGATACTTTGGGTATGAATCCTAATTGCAATTTATGTAAATTCATCTTTAAAAACTAATTTTGGGCAAAAGGATGAAAGGAATATCGTTTTTCATAACCCTATATACCTTATTTGACTAATTGAACGTAGAATCTTGAACTTTTAATTACTAACGATGTTCTTGAAGTTTCTTCTTAAAGTTCTTGAACCTAGAAACTTTGATTGTTGACTTCCTTGAAGAAGGATTAATGGGATTGTTCTTGGTTTATTAGGTCTAGATTTTTTAGAGAAATATAACACTTTTGGGGGCTGAAATACTTTGTTTAGGACAGTTTTGATGTGAGACAAATGATCCCATTGCCCTCAAATATGTGAAATCAGAAGCTGGAAATATGGAAGCGCGCTATAGATCGTGCGTCGTATGCTCTGGAGCACCGAAATGGATTGTGCTCTGCATGCTCTATTGCGTGCTCCCTGAGGGGTGAAGTGGAGCGTACGCCACACGTAAATCACATGAAGCTGCTGTTTTGGGCTTCCAAACATGTATTTATGCTTGTCCAAAAATTCTAAAACCTACCCGAGATGTACCTTTGATACTCTTGTTCATAAATCAACTCTAAAGTTGACATTCTAATACTGGGAAGGTCATTAATAAAATCATTGAAGTTTTTTGGAGCTTTAGAAATGATTAAGTCTTAACACTTAGTTTTATTTTTAGGTTCTAAGTGTCTTATGTAATGACTAAGAGTTAAGTTGAGCTAAGAACGTACGGGGTATTACAATATCTACCCCTTGGGAATATTCGTCTTCAAATAGGATTAGTTAACCCGAGGATACTGAGGAACTTAGATGATATACTAGCAAGCATAACTGAACACATCACTGCATGGCTGAATCTAAATCATGATAAACGACTGGACTAATGTATGAATGTATGAAATGACTTAAGGATAATCACATGTCTGGGACTGAGACTAGAAAAGAATTGAGCTAAGAAAGACTGGTACCTTAGGCTGAGTCTGAGTTTTTAGAGAAAAGGTTAGGATACTTGGTTCGAATGTGTGCTTCTGTTTCCCAAGTGGCACCCTCAACTGACTGATTCCTCCAAAGAACTTTGACCATGGGCACTTCCTTGTTCCGTAATCTATGAATCTTATGATCAAGAATCACAACTAGAAGTTATTCATAGGAAAGATTGTTCTGAACATCTGTGCTTTATAGAGGAATTACAATAGTTGAATCAGCCATACTCTTCTTCAATAAGGATACATGAAACACTAGGTGAACTGATAAAAAGTCTACAGGCAACCCAAGCTCATATGCTACCTTCCCAACATGACTTAATATTCTTTAGGGGCCAATATATTGGGGGCTAAGTTTCCACTTTTTGCCAAATATCTTCACCTCTTTCACAGGTGAAACTTTCAAATAAACTAAGCCTTCAACATCAAACTCAAGATCTCTCCTTCTTACATCTGCATAAGATTTTTGACGACTCTGAGCTATTTTTAATCTCTCTCAAATCAACTAATCTTTCTCCAAGGCTTCAAATACTAAATCTGGCCCTATTAAAGTGGCCTCACCTGCTGTAAACCAACCGAGAGGTGACCTACTTCTCCTCCTATAAAGAGCCTCAAATGGGGCCATCTTAATGCTAGAATGGTAACTGTTATTGTAGGCAAACTAGATTAACAGAAAGTGATCATCCTAACTCCCTTTGAAGTCGAGAACGCATGCCCTCAACATATCTTTTAGGGTTTGAATGGTCCTCTCTGCCTAACTATCTGCCTAAGGGTAAAAAGCTGAACTGAGATGAACTTGGGTACCAAGACCCTTCTAAAAGGATTTCTAAAAATGAGAGGTGAATTAAGTACCCCTATCCAAAATGATGGACAAAGAAACTCCATACAATCTAACCAACTCTCTAATAAACATCTTAGGATAATCTTCAGTTGAGTAGGATGTGTGAACTGACAAAAAATAGGTTGATTTTACCAATTTACCTATAATAATCCAAATTGAATCATGCTGACAACGCAGATGGGGTAATCCTGTCACAAAGTCCATGTTCACTTCTTCCCACTTCTGAGTGGGAATACTAAACTCCTGTATGGTGCTGCTAGGTCTTTGGTGTTCCACCTCAACCCGTTGACAAATAGCACACTTGTCACAAATTCTGCAAAATGATTGTTCGTACCATTCCACCTATAGACTTCCTGCAAGTCGCGGTACATCTTAGTGGCCCCTGGGTGAATGAAGTAACATGCACCATGTGCTTTTGCCATAATCCACTGCCTCAAATCATTAACACACGACATACACAATCTACTATGGTATCTCAACACACCATCTCCCCCTTGGGAGAAAATCTTTACCTTCTGGTCTTTAACTAACCCCTTCAACTTAATCAAACTAAAGTCATTATTTTATTTCTCTTTCACTTTGGAAACTAAAGAAGATTCTGAACTACTCTGAATTCAAGCATTCCCCTTGGCTGAGTCAACCAACCGCACACCTAATCTTTCCAACCTATGAACTTCCCAAACTAAGTCTTTCTTATCACCTTCCACATGAGCCACACTAACCATAAACTGTCTACTAAGGGCGTTTGCCACAACATTGACCTTTCTTGGATATATAAAACACTCATGTTATAATCTTTCAGCAATTCTAACCACCTTCTCCAATGGAGATTTAACTCACTCTGCATAAACATATATTACAAGCTTTTGTGATCAATGAACACATTAACATGCACCCCATAAAGATAGTGCCTCCAGATTTTCTATGCAAACACAACAATCGCTAACTCAAGATCATGGGTAAGATACTTCTTTTAGTGGGGCTTAAGTTGTCTAGAGGCATAGGCTACGACCTTTACTCTCTATATTAACAAAAAACCTAGACCCACTTTAGAAGAATCACAATAGACAACAAATCCATCTATACCATCAGGTAGTGCTAATAATGAGACTGAAGTGAGTCTAACCATCAACTCCTGAAATTTCTTCTCATAGGAATCTGACCACTGAAACTTAACTTTCTTTTGAGTCAATCTAGACATGAAGGACATAATAGATGAAAACCCCTCAACAAACCGTAGGTGATATCCAGCTAAACCCAAAAAACTCTGAATGTGAAATAGAGAGATGGGTCTAGGTCAGTGTCTACTTGCTTTGGTCTCTTAAGGATCAACTCTAATGCCATCACCAAAAATTACATGATCGAGAAAATTTACCGATCTTTGCCAAAATTCATACTTGCTAAATTTTTTGAACAATTGGTGATCTCTAAGATTTTGCAACACAATTCTAAGGTAGTTTGCACGGTCATCCTCGATACGGGAATAGATAAGGATATCATTGATAAAAACTATGATAAACATGTCTACGTAATATTTGAACACTCTGTTCATCAAGTCTGTGAAGGCTGCTGGGGCATTAGTTATCCTGAAAAATGTAACAAGAAATTCAAAATAACCGTAACGGGTTCTGAAAGCTGTCTTTGGAATATTATATTCCCTTACTCTAAACTGATGATAGCCGAATCTAAGGCCTATCTTAGATAAGTAACTTGCACCTTGGAGTTGGTCAAATAAGTTATCAATCCTAGTAAGAAGATATGTTTTTTTGATTGTGAATTTATTTAACTAGGGATAGTCGATGCATATTCAGAAAGAGCAATCCTTCTTATGCTCGAATAGGATTGGAGCTCCCCATAGTGAGACATAGTGCCTTATGAAACCTTTATCTAAGAGGTCTTTAATCTTCACTTTTAACTCTTTAAGCTCAGATGGAGTCATACAATATAAAGGAATGGAGATGGGCTGAGTATTAGGAAGAAGATCAATACCAAATTCTATTTCTCTATTGGGAGGTACCTCTGGTAGATCTTTGTTAAAAACTTCATGAAATTCATTGACTATTCGGTCTGACTGAACTGTTGGAGTCTCAAACTTAGTGTCTTTGACTCAAATTACATGATAAATGCAACCTTTCGATATCAACCTTCTGGATTAAATATAGCATATAAAATGACTCTTGGGAGACACTAAATTACCGTCCCATTCAAAGACTGGCTGATCGGGAAACTGAAACTTTACTACTCGAGTGCGACATTCTATAGATGCATAACAGGAATGGAGGTAATCCATGCCCAGAATAATATCAAAATTGACCTAGTCTAACTCTAGTAATTTTGCTAATATAATCTTATAAAGGACAGTGATAGGACACTTTTTATAGACCTACTTGGCAATAATTAAATCACCCACTGGGGTGGAAACTAAGAAGGGATTAGAAAGCTTTTTAGAACATACCCTAAAATTCACACCACAACCAATGGAGTCACATAAGAGAGATTTGACCCTAGATCTAACAACACATAAACATTAAAGTGAAAGACATGAAGCATAACAATAACAACATCTGGTGAACTCTCTTACTCCTGAAGGGATGGTAAAGCATAAAACTAATTCTGGCACTGACTGCCATCGGTACTAGATGATGCGCCCTGAGGAGGAACTGGAAGACCTAGTAGAGATGGTACGCTAGTATCCTTAGTTTGGCGATGAATATCTCCACTTCTTATCTTAGCATACAAACATTTTTTGATTCCATTACCCAACTTACCATACTCATAACAACCTTTCTATCCTAACATAAACTTACCAAGTTGATTCTTATAATACTTAAAATATGTCAGATAATTGGTCCTTTCACCAACACTATTCTGAGACTTGGACATAGGAGTTCTACATCACTCTCCTGCCTGGTTCTAAGTGCGAGAGAAAAAAATTAAAGATAGTGCTTGCATAGATGAACAACCCTAAAACTATGAACAATTCCCCCTCTAAACCTTGTCTGGCCATACTCAAACTATTCAGTTCTAACTTTCTTATTTCCCGTCTCTCTCCCCTTTAAATTTTGTACCTTAATCTATTGAGCATGAGCCATCAGTCTAGCAAGATCCATATCTACAATAAGCATGGCAGTATTACACACCTTGACCACTAAACTAAACACACTAGTATAAACTCATACTTGATCGAGGGTTAGCCATCATGTCGGGGGCATACTTAGACAACTGATTGAAGTTAAGGCAGTACTTTTTCACTAAAATTGAGCCCTGCCTCAGGTTTGTGAACTCCTTTATCTTAGATACTCTCAACTCACATAGAAAAAACCTGTCTAGAAATGCATCTTGAAATACCAGCCAACTGATAGGAGCTGTATTCTCACCTCTACTATTTTTTCACATAACTACCCAATAATACGCCACATTCTTCAACCTATAGAATGCCAATTCTACACTCTCCTCCTCAGTAACATGCATGATTTTGGTGATCTTTCTCTCCTCATCTAAGTAAACTGTAGGTCCTCACCTAATTTTGACCCAAAGAACTTAGGAAAATTTATTCTTATGAAGTCAAAAATTATAGCTGCTACTAAATCACAATTCTACTGATGTGGGACTGCAGTCTGATGATTGCCCTAAACATTGGCAGTCATAGCTTAGGAAAATGCCTAAAAATTCAACATGGGATACATTCTCATTGACAGGGTCAGCAGGCTGGGGTGGCTGGTTACCCTTTTTGCATGAATTAGCTTGGTAAGGAGGGCATATTCTATCATGAAAGAGCATGAATTAAAGTCCTATAGAGAAAAATATAAGAAGGGTAGATTCATTAAAGAAAACAATGGTTTCCTAAAATGTTCATTAGTCTCTCGCTCATAAATGTGGCACTCTTCACACCCATGATCAAGACTCTATGTAACATGACTTGTCTGACTCCTTAGGACTCTTTAAACCTTAGGCTCTAATAACAAGTTTGTAATGCCTCAAAAATAGGTTCCGAGATGTCACACGGTGCTCAAGACTATGAGTAGTCGCAAGCTAACCCTGTATGCCTTCTACTAAATCTAAAACTCATAATAAAGAAATCTAGGCTTACTGTCTGAATTGAACTGAAATTAACTCAACATAATGTCTAAATATATTTAACTTAAAAGCCTGGACAACCAACATTTGAAATCTAAATTGTAACTAATAGTTTGACAAGCCTGTACTTCTAATAATAAGAGAGCCACTAGGACAGACCCCTAGCTGACTTATACTGACTGAAAACAACAAAACAATCTACTTTAATAAGCTAGAAATATAAATAACTGGGTCCCCGAGCTATGAGGACTCACTAACTATCAGGATGTACATAGAGATGCTTACGGTCAATAACGCTATAGGAACAACGCACCTGAACATACATTATTAAACAATGTATCACTTAGATGTATATATAGATCAATACTTTTGGAATGTACTGAGTATATGTGGGTGAATGAATAAGTAAAAAAATAATAGAATATAAATATATCTCATAAACAATGGATGCTAAATACAAATGGCTCACATTGGCTTGAGAAAATAAAAGCAAAAAACCATAAATCATGAATGATGAAGCATACTGTACAAATATTGTGTGCCATAACAATTAGTTCTAAAAGATGTACTTGTAATTTATTTTACAATTATGCATTCTAAGTGTAGGAAGGACTCACTTTTAAAACAAGAAAACTAAAGATAAAATCTAGTAACTGATGTCTTAAGTAAGACAATATCCGAGTAAACTTGTGACCCTTTACACCTAGTTTCTAAAAATTATTCTGTTATTCTATTTCTGTTAGAGAGGTTCTTCTAACTAACATACACTATGTAAGATATCATGATGTCCAACGTCATGTTCCCCTAAGGGGAAAATCTCACATTAGGGAGAGGTGTCATACTCTTGCCAAGGAGTATAACCTGAGCTTAGTGATCACAATCTATATCTGGATCCATATAAATAGGAATCATTTGATAATCTAAACCTATATTGGCTCATAGTTCTGGGGCATGTGAACTAGGAAACATACCCAACTCGGTGCTAAATACTACTCTCTTTAATCTATATGCTCATTCTGTAGGAAATCCACTTTAAAAACTAGCATAAGGGTTCATAATGAAACCAGTTATGCATCTATCTGTTTCAAACTATAATCAAAGCTATAAAATTGATTCCATATCTCAGCTGAAGATCAAAAGATCAAGTTTTGTTCAAAATCTGAATATAAGCTAGTCATAAGGAACTCAAAAGTATTATCTTCTTGAAATATCTATGCATAAATTTAGGGCTTAGGACCTACGTTTTAAACTCATGTAAATTCATATCAAAATATCATGCTTAACATACTTCTTGAAATACTTCAACAATATCAAGATAATGAAATCAACATCATAATACTATGTTTAAACTCAATTGAAAATCTGTAATCAATGTCTCAAATTATACTCATGGTATTCAAATCATAAAAGAGAGTTCACTAAATTAAGAAAAATATGGAATTTCATACTTCAATCACTTTATAAATCCATAACTCAAAACAAGATACTTTGTGTATGAACCCTATTTGCAATTCGTACAAATTCAAGTAAATTCATCTTTAAAAACTAATTTTGCAACCAAGGATGAAAAGAGCATCCTTGTTCATAACCCCCATACCTTATCTAACTAATTGAATGTAGAAACGTGAACTTTGAATTTCTAACGATGTTCTTGATGTTCTGGAACCCGAAAACTTCGATTATTGATTTCCTTGAAGAAAGAGTAATGGGATTGTTCTTGATTTCTTAGTTCTAGGATTTTTCATTTTAGAGAAAAGATGAATAATAGTGTGTATAATGCTTTTAGGGGCTGAAATCCTTTGTTTAGGACGGTTTTGATGTAAGGAAAATGACCCCATTTCCCTTAAATGTGCAGAATCAAAAGCTTGAAAATATGGGTGCACACTATGGAGTGTGTGTCGCATGCTTTGGAGCACCGTAATGGAGTGTGCACCATATGCTCTATCGCGTTATCCATCAGGGATGAACTGGAGTGTGCGCCACATGCTAATCGTCCGTAGCTGTTATTTTGAACTTCCAAACATGTCCTTATGTATGTCCAAAGATTTTGAAACTTATCCAAGATGTACCTTTGACATTCTCGATCATAAATAAACTTTAAAATTGATATTCTAGTGTTGGAATGGTCAAGAATAAAATCATCAAAGTTTTTTGGAGCTTTAGAAATGACTACGTCTTAACACTTAGTTTTATTTTCAGGTTCTAAGTGTCTTAAGTGATCACTAAGAGCTGAGTTAATCTAAGAATGTATGGGGTATTACACTTTAACTATTTGAATTTGTAATATTGAAATTTCTTGTTTGGTTAAATATTTAAGTTCTTGCAATTTAACTTTGCAATATCATGTCATATTAAAATGCCCCAAATTTTTGGTCCTTGAGAATTTCTAAAATGTTATCCTCACTGCCTTGAATATGTCTAACTCTATGAGTCATAGGGTGTCTTGATGGATCAGGTGACCCTAGTCGTAAGGTATCCAATAAATGGTGTTTGAGTTACTATCCTCGGCCCAACTTGGGGACACGAGTCATAAAGACCCATGATGATTCATTGGGATCGAATCGTAACCAAATTAAAAATTAAGTGGCAAAGTTATTCCCTGAGTACGAATAGATCACTATTATTCATAAGGACTTGTTACTAGTCATTGGATGCAAATTATAGGATGTCCAGTATTTACCCAATTAGGTTCTTTGTTGATTATGACTGGACCCTAGGTGTCATAGTGTCCCATGAGAGTGGTACTAGTTAAACAATAGGGTCAACAATATGTGGATATCCTTGGAACTGTCTTGGTTATGACTCAGAGTGCTGAGTCATAATATGTCTCTACGAGTCGTATAGTGACCCCTAGTTACTTATGACAATTTTAAGTCTTTTTATTAAGGGCACTTTGGACATTTTTCCTCTAACCCAATTATAACCCACGACTTAAAACCCTATTGGGGACCCCATTAGTGTCATTAAATAACTAAAACACCTTCAAAGAGATCTTTAATTTATCTCAAGTACCCATACTTAGGGTTTCTAAGAAGTCGGTCATCCAAGGGATTAGGGGTTGAATTCCTCCTATGAGACTTATTATTCCAAGCATATTACAATTTCCTTATTGTTAATTTGTTAAAAGTATGTGTTTTAAAGCATTGTCCATGAGATATTAATGTTGGTTTTGAAATAAAGTTTGGGGTTTTGAATGTTTATGTATTGAATAATGTTTCTTATGGTTTATATGTGATTAATCATTCTTTAATTATGGTTTTGAACTTGTGGGTGCATAGGTATGGTGATTGAATTAGAGAATTGTGATTTTCACAAACTTGTAAATTTTAAAGTGGTTATAACCCCAACCTTATATTGTGAAATTGGCTTTTAATTATGACAAATATGGGAATTTGTATAATTAAACCAAAAGGGTTGTGAATTCCCCCAAGGGATGTAATTGTTTTGGCATGTTGTTATTACTTTGCCAGTATAATTGGTAGGAAGATACTAACAATGTATGACTAAATGTGTATTATGGTTTAGTGAATGAGATTGTGTGATAAATATTTTTAATTAGAATTTAATGAGGTATGTGTAGCTGAGTCATGAAAGTAGTCGTCCCGAGGGACCTACACTAGCAAGCGCGGTTGAGGATGGGGTGGTCTATATACCGGGTAGTTTGAGTCCCCTTATTATTATCATTTGATTGAGAGGTTCGAGTCCTCCACATCATATTACATGATTTGGTTCTTGTGTTACCTTGATATATAGGGAGGTTCAAGGCCTCCATAATGCATAAGTAAATACCCTATGGTTTGTGCCGCACACGCATTGAGGTCCTACCAGCTGGGGCAGAACTTGTCCCATATATCCTGTGGGTGCTTTGTATGATATGACGGTTGAGCTACACAACCCAAGATAAATTTTTAAAGCACATGTTAAGAGTTTTTCCCTATCCCGACATGTGATATATATATATATGTATATGGATTTGATTATGTGCATTGATTTTTAATGGTTTTGAATTGTTGATCATGGCATTATGCTATCTTTATACCTAAATTACATGCTAGAATTCACCCCGTTAACTGTCTTTGGATGTTGTATCCCTATGTGATATAGGAAATGGTCATACTTTTACTTCTCCTACTTAGTGATTAGGATTTGGGATTAGCTTGTGAGTTGAAGTTGAAGTGGTGAGCTTCCATACATCGGAAGTCTACATTTTATGTTTTGGTCTCTTATGGATCAGACTATTTAGACTTGTTTTAGCTATAGTTGGGGGCATGTCCGGACACTTTATTAATATTCAATTTTGGTTTTTTATTTAGAAGGCTTTATTTGGATTACTGTGGATATTGGGTGATGTCGATAGGTTGTTTGGATGGTCATCGATCATTGGTTATAGACATGTTTTGATTTTCTTTAAACTTGTTGCATGCTGTCTTGTTATATGTTCAAAATTCATCCGACATTGTGGGATGTTGTGTTTTGTTTACATAGTTGCACGGGGTGATCTCTGATCCACATGGGATTGGAGATACCCGTTACTGCTAGGCCCTGGTTTGGCTCTTTAAACATATCTCCTTATTGATATTATTAAACTATGAAGGATTTGCAACGTTGTGGCCCCTATTTATCAATATCAAATAATTTCTTAGAATTTTGGTAGTTTATTTTATGTTAGGAACCCAATGGATACTATATTTCTAGCTCAAGTAGTTCGGGTTGGAGCCGATCCTTTTTAAGAGCCTACTCTAAATACCTATAATGTATCAAAACCCAAATCCTTATTATGACTTAGTCTAGGGAGGTTTAGTATCTGAGGGTTATTGGTCCCATTAGAACATCTTAACTTGCGGCTATTGAAATTTAGTCAATACGACCACACTTATGTGCTATACATGAAAAAGTATATGTCAATTAAATTGATCCATTATCATTTAAGTAAGAGAGAAAATCTCATTTCATTTATTTTTATGAAGCAATGATACAACTAGTCTCTATTAAAAAATTCAAAATGATGACCAAGTTGGATGACTTCCTTAAGGTTTTGTAACTATCCCTCTATCGTTATGATAAAGTCTTACATGCCCAAATTTGGGTTAAGATTCTTCCTGAGTAAAGAGCTAGAAATTGTACGTTAGACTAGTCTTAGATGAAATCCAGGTATGCTATGGTCTAGGATAATCTGAGAATGCATTAGTTAATGCTTAAGTGATGTGAGGTTATTTCGTGATAGCTAAGACAATAAGAAAGTTGAAGAAACTTTTGAAAGTGAGTTCGGCTTAGTAGAGGTCCAGTATTCACATTTGACCTAAAGGGGGTAGTTTGGGATGTTAATATTCAAAATTTCATTATGAAATTTGAAAATTTTTGGGGTGGATAAAACATTTTTCCTTTTCCTAGACCATTATAGCAGAGTGTTAGGTTGTTATCACTGGCCAACTATAGTGGGAAAATTCATGCTATAGCGGGAGTTAGAGTTAAAAAATAGGCCAAAATGTATTTTTCATTCAAAATTCATTTAAGATATGGAGGAGGCAATTTAGTTTAAATTATTTTATAATACTCTTAAGTTTCTTTGTTAAGGTAATTTATTCCACCATTCTAACTAGTTTTCAAAGAATTAGCCTAGAATCACTAGTATTTGGGTATGGGAAGGATTAAACATGAACTAGGTGAAACTTCCAGTATAGTTTGGTGGTTTTGGGTTAAAACCTATGGGTTTTGATTAAAAGTAGATGAAATAAGGTTGCATGCTTAGAGTTCATCCCTATACTAGTTAGGGATATGGGTGGTAGACACTAGATGTTTGGGAAGTTTTGTACATAAAATAAGCCCATCCTTTGCAGGTTATGGCCAGTGGGCAACTATAAGATTCTTAGTATGTGTGTACAAGGTATTGGTGAGTTTAACAATTTCTTAAGTGGACCGAGTTTTTTTATTGATTGATTTATATTTGGTTTCTTCAGTGAATCAGTGGATATTATTGTCTTTACATTGGATCTTTCTTTGGTTCTGGCTATTGACATGATTTTAAACTATAATTCTTTGATGTTTATTTAAATAAAAATTGAGACAAGGTGGGACTTATTATAGTTAGTCAAGATATGTTTACTTGGCATATTATTGGAAATCATGGTTTTGACTTGGTATACTGATTTTATTGATTCACACTTGTTTTTATACATTTGATGTTGTTGTAATTGGCTATATTGATTCACATTTGTTTGTATTCATTAGATGTTGTTGGAAATGGCTAAGTGGAAATATAATTGATGGAAAGGTAGTTTCTAAAGTGTTCATGGTTGAACTTGTTTACACGGTTATAGTTATTTGCTCACATTTATTATTTTGGGTTGACTGAAGACCCTTCTAGTACATAGTTGCTTTGTACTAATACTACCTATACTCTTTTTTTATTGTGTAAAGATCAACTTATAGTGACTACATTGAGACCTCAAATTTAGATTGTGATGCGTATTGAATCAAGGGTGAGCTACATCTTTCAGGAAGCCATGAGTCATTTCTTTTTATTTCTTGTCCACTTAGTTTGGACATATATACTTTACATATGTTTTTGGGTTGAACCCATTGTTAACGTTTATAGATGTTTTTGGTACAATGGCTTTCAGTTCTTCGAGATATTTAGACATTCGTATCTTTCTATATTTGATGATTGTTAGAATAGTTTAACAATATTGGTTTTATTAACAAAATTTCTCTAGTTTCTTTTTAAGTCTGTCAAATGCAATGGTTGGGTATTTGGATAAATGGTTCTCCCATTAGAGGTTAGTATGGTTACCACATGCAATGAGTTAGGGTTATGATAATTTTTCTTTGAAATGTATGAACTAAAAAGATAAGAAGATACTTAGGACGTATATTGATTACCTACCTTCTTTTATTGACATGAAAATTTGGATTGAGATAATTCGTATGCTGATAAAATTTTGGAATGATGACAACATGGTTTTCTCGTTCAGTGATGTCAAATTAACCATTTCTATTAAGGAATTAGTGTGGCTGGCTATTAGAGCATGTTGATGCGAAAAAAGAAGGAAGCATGCACCTGATAATAATGTCTTAATCTTGATCGTATGGAATCATTAAAAGATCCAGATGCCTTTCTTATTAAAGATGAGGGAAACTTATGAGACCAAATATCCCTTTTGTAAGTTGTAATATAGGTTTGGGAGAAATAGGTTTTTCAAAAATTCAGGCACAAATTTGTTTCTAAATTAGACTTGGAGAAAAAAAGAGCATTTTCCTTTGCGGTAAGCCTGCTCAGAACCATGGTATTCTTATAAGTACCAAAATTCACTATTCACCTGCGCATCATCCTAGAAACACATACACTCTTCTATGGGATGATAGAAGATACTTCTAAAGTATTCCACATCGTAGCTCCTATGATTGTTGCTGAGATATATCGAGCTTTGGGAACTATCAAAATAGAGCCTTTTTCTTTCAAGGTTGTAATATTATTTTATAATGGTGGATGATGAAAAGTTTTCTAAAAATCCCACGACTCAAAGAATCAAATTACATAATGAGGGATGAGCAATTTTCGTTCCATGACATGTGGTTGACTATACACGAGTTTGAGAAGAAAACTCTAGGGTTTTGATCCCCATAATTTGTGGAATTAAAAGATGACAATGTACAATGGTTAATTGAGGACCTCTATTTAGCAAAATATACAATTTAAGAAAATAAATGGCCTTTCATTGTACTTCAGTCATTAGGGAGAATCGTCCCTATATGACTAATAGAGTCCTTAGGAAATTCAGAATTAGACAAGAAACACCACAAACAGAGTCCATGGCTAGGTTCATCATCGAATATTAAAAGGTAAAAGTACCACTGAAGAACTTGATCATAAAATAATAAAGAAAAAATAATATTAGAAAGGTGTCTATCAACGTTGAGATCACACTTGATTGTGGAGACACTTGAAAAACATGGTTAAAGAAGAATCTCGCGGGAACATTGATACCCTATTCAAATATGCACACATATATCACTAATAGAGAATTTTAATGTCAAATTTGACTTCAACTACTTCAAAATAGGTTCAAAAAAGCTCGATCTCCTATTGTAAATAACACAGGGGACATGCTCGACCATATATTAACTAAAGAAAGAGTTAAAAAGATCTAGGAAAGAGGTGGATAATGCTAGACAGTGTTTGATCAAGTTTGATGATTGTATGTTCCTCTGGTTGGTAACATAGGGAGAATGGCCTATGAGAGTGAAGCACAATTATATGGAAGTTATTTGATCACCAACTGGCAATACATATGGCACGAGGTAGACAAGGTCAAGAAAATAAAGACTGCTGAGATATTATTCGGTTGCTAGAGTTGTCTATTATTGTTATTCCTACGTGGGACTATTTATTTCCCATATTTTTCTCCATTTCCCTAAATTATATCCCTATTTGGTATATTATTTTGTAAGTATTCACGACTTTTTGATATTTTTGATAGCCTATTTTGGGGATAATGTAATGACTTAGAGTCATATACTTCCTTCAATTTGCTACGCCTACCCTTAGCTCAAAAGGATCACCTATTAGGATGTTCTTAGTATTGTATTTTTGTATGATATAACTGTTTTATATGCTTAAATGAATTTCCTAAAGCAAAGGTGAATTGGTCCACTCCCATCTTTGACATTTTTTGTAGAATATCTTTTCTTAGGAAATACACGCCCACTATAAAAGTATGACCAAAATACTCTAATCTTTTAAATTTCCCAAGAATACCTCATCATATTTTTAATAGCATATAAGGATTATTTCATTCTAACAGGAAGGTTTGACTTAGGAAGATAGAAATCGAAATGAGCTTCGGAAGAAGGACTATGGTAGAAATCCAAGAAGAGATCTACTGACTTTTATGACAAAGCACATTAACTTACCTATAGAGGAAGGTTTTGATGGAAGGGAATATGGAGGTAGAAGAGCAATCTACCATGGCTAAAGAAAAAATTGTTGTGATAAATCAAATACTTGGAAAAAGAGAAGAAGTGTCGAAGAGAGATTTTGCTAAAAAATGAAGAAACTAGCCTTGGAATTTGAGGTAGTTGTTTAAATAATGGGAGAAATAGTAGAAAAGATAACAAAAACTCAAGAGATTGAGGATGGCAACATCCTACAAGAAGAATCACCAAATAAAAGCTCAATGGTTTCATGTGATACGTTGGTAGCCTTTTCTCTTGGCCCTTATCTTTTTAAATCTATGTTTCCTCTATTTGTTTAGGAAGTCACTCAGATTAATAACACAACATATGGAGACACCCAAAGACCGAGTCCTAGAAACCTTCCTATTAAGGACCTACTTATCCAAAATCAATGGACAAAGTCATTTTCATTAATTCTTTTGAGTCAATACCCTCCCTTGGATTAATTTAACTGAGATAAAATCAACTTTATGTTAGATATGTTACATTTCTTATGTCTAATAAAATCTATCATATTTACCTTTGGAATTTTTTTGACTTTATTAGGTAATCGAGTAAGTAGAAATTAATTCATATTGATGAAAACCAGGCTGAGCATCAATTATTCACTAGATATACATTAAGGAATAGTTCCTCCCTTGACCATTTCTTATTTACTAAGAAGGAAATAAGGATTTGTAGTGTTGATGAAAATGCTCGGTCCAAAATTACCACCAAGACAGGGTGTATACTCACTGAACTAACTGGGAAAAAAGAGGATATTTAAGAATAAGAAGAATAGGTAAAATATATGGCAAGTATGACCATTATAGCTAACACTCTAGTCATCATTAACCATGCCACTCCACTCTAATTTCGTCTTCTTATATACTATAATAATGGAACCCAACCAAACAACATACCCTCTTCTTTAGTGCCCAAGCTTTATACCAATCCCATCAATCCATCATGCCAAGCCCATACTCCTTATACCTATAACACTAACTGAGAAAATAACTCAAATGCTTACTATCCTTAGAACTTCACTCCAAATTAACAAACTACCCCATAAATGCATTTATTTCCAAAAACACTCTCCCTATTTTCATTCCCAATACTAATTCTCCCCAAAGATCAATTCTAATCTATCAAAATTCTGCTCCTACTAAAATTTTTTTATCAACCCAAATATAATATTTTCCACCCTTCATAACTCCTTAATACCCAAACCTTACTGTTTTTCTCGCCGAAACCCAAAAATTGACCATTATGAGTAGATGGAAAATTAGTGTAAGACGGTTGAAAATATGCATGCTAATGAGCTATAGCTTATAAGGAAAGCAACCATTAAGAGTAAACAAATACATGGTTCCATTATATGATCTTATCATCTACCCTGACTTGAATTTGTCCAAAGGATTTATAGACACTAAATTTGAAATATTCAATGGTATTGGGAACCCTACCACACACTTATGAGGATATTATGATCAAATGGTAGGCGGTGGTAGGAATGAAGTGTTACTATTAAGAATCTTTAGAAAAAGCCTAAATAGAGAGGTGTTAAAATGGTTTGCTTAGAAAGAATTAAAGAAATAGCTTGAATGAAGTTATTTGGCAAAGTATTTTGTCAATAATATTGCCTAGAATGTAGAAATGATTCTTGATTGATATTCTTTAAAACATATCAAGTAGAATCTACTAAAATCTTTTATAAATATGCCTATCATTGGCTAAAAGAGGTAGCAAAAGTATGACCTCCTATGGTAGAAGAAGAAATAGTTGTTGTATTCTCCCAAGCCCATGAGGATGAATTTTGTGATAAAATGATATTGCAATTCATGCTACCTTTGCTAGTTTAGTTAAGATTAGAGAAATTATTAGGAAGGCTTTAGGATAGGAAACACTAAAAGTCTTTTATATAATTTGGATCTTTGGGATTCTTGAATTAAAAGAAAGAGTATATGCCATTTGTGTCATCCATCCTCTAGTCCAATCTAAAATTTGAAGAAATCTTCTTGGTCCAATTTTGGAAAAACACCTTCACTATCAACGTACCCCCAATTGTATAATATTCTCAACTTGTGTTCCACTCCCAATTGAGTACTTATGCTTTAAAACAAAATTATTGAATAAATTAATAGAATTATTAATCTCTATTGCCAAATTATATACCCATTTACTAAACTTTGCTAAAAAATTTCAAAGCTAGCCAAAGGCCCTTAGTTAACCAGAATTACCATTAGGCCCATTTCCTACCGACTAGAATAACGATAATCTTCCTCAACAGAATCTTGTAAAGAAAGTTACAAGGAGTTTCACAGCCTTGAGTGAATCTACCACTTAATTATTTGAAATGCTCAAAGCGGCAGGGCTTATCCAACCAATCTCACTAAAACCTGCTAATAATAATTCCCAATTCTTTAATGCTTATTAACAGCATGCATACCGTTCTAGAGGTGCTGGACACACAATAAAGGATTACATTAATTTGAAAGAAAAAATTCATGATTTGATCGATTACAAGATAATTTTGCTTAAAACAAAGCCACCAAATGATATAAATAAACCACTTCCAAACCATGAAGGGGCTACCATTAGTATGATAGAAATAAATAAGGAGTGGTTGGTAAGCAAGTCCATAGTTTAGGAAAACCCTAAAGAAATAGATAAAGTAAGAAAGGTAGAAATGGCAGTGGCTGCCTAGAGTATTTCAAGAAGCCTAAATTTTTCTCATTCACCATAGCTCATCAAGACTTTGCCCTGGTGTTCGCAAAAGAAGACTTTGCCGCAACTACAAATGGAATATGTAGATCAAAAAGATGTTACACTCCAAATGAGCTCCCTAATAATGCATACAAGAAGGGTTCTCAGAAGTATCCAATCATTGAAGGAGAAACTAGGCAGTTTTGGAGAAGAATTCAACTGAAAGAATACTATATCCTAAAATATTTAGAGAAGACCCCTGCTTAAGTTTCTAATTGGGCATTATCCATGAGTTCTGAACATCATAGACAAGACTTGGTGAAAGTCCTTTATGAGTCCTACATATTTACAGGTATATGGACTAGAAATTTGGTGTCCATGGTAAGCTGAGTAGTGGGAAACCATTATATCATAGTGCCGCTGAGAACGGATTAACTCCTTATAGTCCAATACCTTTGATATACATGATGTTGGCCATTTCTAGGCTAAGGAGTGACTATAAGCTTAGATGCAGGCTTAGAAAAATATTGTATGAAATTATTGAGTGTATTGATATCCCCAAAAAGTTGTTCAAAATTTGGGTTAAGCTATGTGATAGTAAAGAAGATGAAAGAGAGACAAGGGAAGAAGGTCTGGAACTATTGAAGAAATTACCTTTACTTTACGAGTTATTTCTTATATATGTAGAACTTACAAGCTATGCTTGGTGATGGAATGAAAAACCAATTCAAAGAATGTGATCCTATTATAGAATTTTTCATAGAGAAGGTTGAAATCATGAGACTTGAACTAGATGAGATGTTTCTAAACTAGACTTCCACTTTGCTCACAAAAACCTGGTCAATATGATAGATGAAAGGATGAATTTAATTTATTTTCAGAATTTATGGTAGTCTAGATAAGGCCAAAAACCTCTGCCCCACCCTTTTATTTTTATTTGCCTTATTTATGCATTTTATGATTTCCACACTGGTGTGGGTCTTAGCCAATGTTTGTAAGTATTTCCCTAATTCAATTAAAGTCTCTCCTATTGTAAAAATATTTGTCATTTATTTCTGTTGTTAGTATATCCTTATTGTTATCTAACTTATCTTGTTTATAATTTCAGTAATAATAATTTTAAACCTACAAATATCATGTTGTGTCAAGAGCTAAATGAATAAACAACACTGATAATGATAAATGGGAAAAGTATAATGAAGAAACAATGGTTCCAAAATAATTAATAGAAGAACTAAAAGATTTTGAGAATCAGGGATAATCTAACCTAGAGGAGACTAAGGTAATTAGTCTAGGTAATAATGGTGGATTCAAAGAAACAGAATCAATGATCATATGATATAAACATAGGAAAGAGAAATCATTAGGTTGCTCAAAGAATACATCGATATAGTTGCTTAGTTCTATGATGATAAGAAAGGGTTGTATACAGTGATTGTACCCTACAAGTTGCCAATTGATCCAGAGTTCAGTCCTATAAAGAAAATGTCTCAAAAGTTCAAGCATGGTCTGAGTATGACAATTAAGAAAAAATTCATTATGCAAATCCTATCCAATGTGGTTAAAGTTATAAAGTATCCAACATGGCTAACCAATATTATTCTAGTACTGAAGAAGGGTGACATGATTTAGATCTATGTCAATTTTGGAGACCAATATAAGTCAGTCCCAATTATCCATTATCCAACATCCATATTCTCATTGACAACTGCACAAGCATGAAATGCAGTCATTCATGGATTGTTTTATAGGTATCAACGAATATAGATGGATGAAATAAATGTACAGATAATGACTTTCATCACACCTTGGGTGGTTTATCACTATAGTTTGATGTCGATGATCTCAAGAATACTGGTGCTACATACATAAGATCCATTACAACCATATTTAATGATATGATCCATAAGGAGATTAATGAAAATAGGGATGAAGTGATTATAAAGTTTTGCAAGAGTTCAGACCACTTGCTCCCTTAAGAAAGTTCTTTGGTCGGTTGCAAAAGTATTTAAGTATGAATCCTACCAAGTGTCCTTTTGTAGTACCAACTAGGAAGTTGTTGGGTTTCATAGCTAGTAGAAGGGGAATTGATTTTTACCCTATGAAATCAAGGCAATCTAAGAGCTACATCTTCCAAACAACAATAAGAAAGTCGTGAATTTCTTGAGAAGATTGAATTACATCAGCATGTTCATAGCCCCATCAATAGCTATTTGCAAGCCTATCTTTAGGTTGTTAAATAAAGATGCACCAAATGAATGTGGACTAAAGAATATCAAAATGCTTTTGATAGTATCACGAATTATCTATCTATTCCACTAGTGTTAGTTCCTCCAATATAAGAAATTCCTTTGTTTCTATATTTATCATTTTTATATTATGCATTCAGATAAGTTATGGGGAAACATGATAAAACTGGAAAGAAATAAATACCAATTTACTACTTGAGTAAGAAGTTCACTCTGGATGAGGCTTACTAACTCTTTTATGAAGGACATATTGTGAATTGACCTAGGTGGCACAAAAGCTGAGGCATTACTTGACTTCATATATAGCATATCTCTTCTCCATAATTGATCCTTTGAAGTATATATTCCAAAATTCCATGCCCATAAGTAAACTTGTTAAATGGAAAGTGTTGTTGAACGAGTTTGATATTGTATGCAAGACTCACAAAGTAATCAAAGGGCAAACCTTAATTGATCATCTGGTGGAGAATCCAGTTGATGAAGAATATAAGAAACTCTTAACTTACTTTCAAAATGAAGATGTATTATTCATATGAGAAGACATTTCTGAAGCATTCCTTGGTTGGAGATTGTTTTTTGATTGAGTGGTCAATTTCAAGTGTTTAGCGATGGAGAAATCTTGGTATCATAAATGCCAAAATCCATTTTTCATGCACTAACAACATAGATGAATATAAAATTTGCATTTCTGAGCTCAGATTGGCTCTTGATATGAATGTTTGAGAATTACTAGTCATTATATATTCTAATCTATTAGTCCAACAAGTTTGTGAAGAATAGGTTGTGGAGAACTCTAAATAATGCAAAATATTTAGGGAGGTCGAGTTTAAGCATGTTTTGAGGATACAAAATGAGTTTGATGATGCTTTAGCTACTATATCTCTCATGATTCTACATTTGGATAAAAGTTACGTCAATCCATTAGAGATAAGTTTAAAGGAGAAATCTGCACATGTCAAAGTAAAACCAAATAGGAAGCCATGGTACTTTGATATCAAGATGTATATAGAAGCTGAGGCCTACCCTAAAGATTCAAGCGTCAATCAAAAGCAGACAATTTCGAATGGATAAACAATTTCCTTCTAAATGGGGAAGTCCTTTACAGGAGGACCATAAATTTAGGATTTCTACGATGTGTAGATTCTATTGAAGCTACGAAATTACTTGAAGAAGTGCATGCCAGAATATGTAGGCCACTTAATGCATTCACTCAAGAGAAGAAGGTTTTGAAAGCTAAATATTTTTAGATGACTATGGAAAACAATTGCAACAAATTTGTGCAAAAGTTCCATAAGTGTGTAAAAGTGCCAGTTACATGAAATTTGATTTGAGTGACCCCACATGAGATTACTGTTATGATCTCACCCTGGCCATTTTTATCTTGGGTTAAATATGTCAGTAGCCCAATTAAACCACCAACTTCAAATGGACACAAATTCGTCTTGGTTTCTATCGATTACTTCACCAAATGGGTGGTAGTTGCTTCTTACAAAGTTGTGACAAAGAGAATAGTAGCTTAATTTTTTAAGTACAACTTTATTTATCGATGCAGGATACCCGAGTCAATAATCATAACTCAAGCAACAAACTTGATCAATCACCTAATGAAAAACAAATATGAACAATTTAAGATTACTCACGAGAATTCAACCGCATAATGTCCCTACAAGAATGGGGCTATAGAAACTGCCAATAAGAACATCAAAAAGATCTTGAGAAAGATGTTTGATAGTCACCGATTCTGGCATGAGATGTGGCCTTATGCTTTGTAGGGATATTGCAAAATAGTCAAAACTTTTAATAGGTTAACTCCTTCTGTACTAGTCTACAAGACAAAAATGGCAGCACCTACTAAAGTTGAAATAATATTGAGACCCGCTTAGGAGGATGCGACTTCTAAAATATAAGCTAATATGGTACTTGAGGTGGTTAAAAGATCTTAACTTAAAATATATTGATCATAATCTAGTGCTGGAATTAGGTCACAATAGAGTTAAAGGCACAAAGGCTTGCCATTTAGTAATTCATATTATCACGAGTTTAAATAACGTAAGAGTTTCAATATATGATATAGGAATCTTTCATAATAAATAAACAAGTACCATACAAAATTCTATTATCATTCCATGCCACTACTGTGACGACACAAACCAGGGCCTAGTCATGACGGGTATCTTAAGCCCGCCGAGGACCGGAGACCACCCCTTTAACCTAGCCAAATAGAACATTATAAATAGTATGACAATGAAATAAATTAAAAATACATATGAGGAAGATAAGTAAACAAGGACAAGGTTCTAAAGATTCGAACAAACATCCCAATCCAAAATTATCCACAAAGCCTCTAATATCAAAAGAACAACCTTGGTCGGGACATGCCCCCGACTGTAGCCGAAAGGGAATCCAAGATAATCTAGAATAAATAAACCCATGAAGTTATAGGACTTTCGAAAAAAGAAGTCTCACTACTTCAAGAAAACTCACGAACAATCCTTCCGAAAGAAAAAGGCTCACTACTTCAAGCTAACTCACGAATAATCAGATAATCACCTATCACTGCGTAAGGAAACAAAAGTATCTTCGAACCCTGCATCGCGTGCGGTATATCTTCCGATGATGATTAGCCGGGTAAGCGCTAGCATGTAACTCAGGGAAGGGATAAAATCAAACCATGATTAATTAGCCCAAACTACCTGCACACAATCATATATATATAATATTTCCGGATAGGGAACAAGGTTTAGCGTGAGAGTAAAAACATTAACTTGGATTGTGTTGCTCAAACCGTCATATATACCCACAGGCTATATGGGTCCAACTCTCACCCTAATGATAGGGCCCCAGTGTGTGTTAGCCACATGAACAATGGTATTTAGGAAGGTTGGGAATCGATGACCCTACGCCAATCCAGGATACAAATATATAAAGTATGACACAAGCACACGGTCGTCAAGACCAACCCTCATGCAGGTAAATATATGTTTCTAGTATCATCCCCTCGGGATCTCCACCTTCATGAATTAGCTACACAAATCCCTTTAAACAGAATCAAAACATTCATACATTCCTATTCATTAAACCAAGGACCATCCGTTGAGGCACATACCATTGGTATTGTCCTACTAATTATGCTTGCAAGATAATATCATTATGCCATTTTTGTTGATCGTCAACTTAGGGGAATCCACGACCCCCATGGTCTGAATATTAATTAAGTTGGCCAAGACCCCCAAGGTTTAATTAAAAATTGAGTTATGGCCATAAAGGCCATTCAATCGCATTTGTATCCTGTTAGCTGTTTATGCAATGGAATATTTCAATTTAGGGTTTAATATGCATATATCTATGTTTTAAAGCCAATTTCATAAGGTTGGGTTGAAGTTACCACCAATTCAATTACAAAAGTCCATATAGATGGGGGAATGACCCCGGTAAGTTTATCAAATCAATTTGGGGGAATCCACAGTCCCATTCCAATTCCCATACCCATACAACAATTAGTTGAAAAACTATCAATTCAAAGCATGAATGATTAATAGAAACAATGGTAAAAACAATGCCAATAATTAAATCCAAAAGTCCTCAACTCAAATTCAAAACTAATAATTCATCACATGGATAACAAGTTTAAACACATATTTTAGCAAACCAAGTTTTACGGAAGAGATACATGCCTTAATTAAAGAGAAACCCTATGAAACTAGCAAGGAAAGAAACCCGAAGCTTGAAACCTAACCTCGTTGCCTTTCAACCTTAGTTTTGGAATGAATAATTACCCATTTTAAGAGAATACAAAAATTTTAATGCTTAGAAATGAGTTACATAGAGATTGGACAGGTTATAGGATGTAAAAGGACCAAAATAACCTTAACACACTTTTAAAATAATCTCCCATCAATGAAAGAAGGGAGGTTTGTGGTGAAAATCCTAAGGAAAACCCCAAATTTATAATGCGAAGCCCATAACAAAGCACCAACATTGCCTAACGCTGCCCGTCGTGCACCCTGGAAAGTACGTCACTAAAATGCCTATAACTTTTGACTCAAAACTCAAATTAACGAAGTACGAGGAATTGGAAAGAGGACTCAAAGAGCATTAATTTTATATATAGTAGGCCATATAAATCATTATTTTCTAGGAGTAATAGTCATTAGAAGTTAAACAAAGTAAAATCGTATACTAAAATTAAAGAGTTGTTGGAAAGTCCTAACTCAACCTTGAGCTAGGAGATTTTTGTGACTCCACTTAATATCCAAACACGCTCCCACACTAATAATGGATCCTCCCACTTATATAAAGATAGAAATCATTGTGTTTGGTTCTATACATGTACGATGGACGAGTTTGAATTCAAGTCCAAAAATTGTGAGGTATTACATTATCTCCCCCTTGGAATCATTTATCCTTGAATGAGGAATAGGAACTTTTTAAAGCTCTAGAAGTATGGAATAAAGGATATAACTTAAAATTAGGAGTTCCCCCTAACCAAGCATACATAGGCATCAAAAGATCTTTGTGGCAACACTAAGTAAATCGTGTAAGCACAAATCACGATGTAACAAGATTTAACATAGGCAAGATATAGGTTATGAGTTTATGCAATATGATTAATAAAAAGTGAGATATGAATTTTTCAGAAACCATCAGCCTCGATTAAGATTTATACAATACATAAGATAACATTTTCGTGGGGCGTAAGAATAAAAACATTCGTCATCTACAATGATATGTCTAATAGTATTTAACTATATCAACACTTCTCATTTATTAATTCAGTTATGGACACCATGCTTCACTATTTCAGTCTCATAATTCCCTCACAAAATACATAACTACAAAAGGCTGAGGCTGACTACTTACTGCTTCCGTCCTAAAGCGTAACCCAGAGTTAAAACGTGTTAGCTGAAGCTATAGGACCCATACACTACACTCCTCATAGAATAATACTCCCTTTCATCATCATATTCAAACAACTATATGTCTTAATCAAGAAGTACTATCCACGTAAACCAATCATTTGTGTGTCTATCAATCACAACATTCAAGCCTATCTTTAATAACCCCCACTTTATGGTTCTCCCCACCAAAAAAATCCAACGAATTCATTCGCTTTCACAAAGATTTCTCACCATATATCACCTTCGTAACTTTTCACATCATACATGTTCATCTTACTTTTCTACCCCTTCTATAAACTTAGTTCGAGTTTTCACACTTCAACTTTCACAATAAGGAATGTCTACTTTCTTATCTAAAACATTACTATGCTGAAATAACCACCATCATCCTAACATATGGAGCGTAATTGAAGAACTAGAGTAAAAGCAACAAAAAGAGGAGTGACACTATTTAATCATAACATATATTCTCTACACTACCCAAGGTGGAGCATATGATGGAAGGTACGGTAAAATAGGTACGACGTACTTCATATATCAAACATCTAGATCATAAATAAAGGGCCAAAACATGGATATAGGTTGCATAGAGAACCCAAATCTTAGGTATAGGAACAATTTGAATACATAAGTTATTGGTAGAATGCCGTCTTAAACCAAAGTAGGAGAAATTTTCTAGAATAAGAGTAGATTTACCATGACTCTTCCCAGAGACTCACCACCATGAGAAAATTTAAGATTAGACTTAGTTCACTATCTCCCTCTTATCTCAAGGTCACCATCCTAAACTTGTAAGCATATCCTCTCATTCAATTTATAAGAATAACACTCAATGCTAAGAGGGGTATCACTATACACATGAATTCTAGGCTTGCCCTGATACACTATTATAGTGAATAGTACTAACTTGTTGCTATGACATTCCCCCCAGTGGCACTACCTGTAACTTCCCCTGGTTCCAAGCTTGAACTTTAACCGTAAGCTCTCGAGACATGTTTTGAAGAAAACAATAACCCCTTTTAAGTGATTAAGGAAGTTTTAAGGATTAAGAACAGGATAAATGAAGATGGGACACTGTTTAGGACATAAAAGAACTAAAATAACCTTAAAGCACTTTAGAAAAATAAAATCCCATTGATGATAGATGAGGGGGTAATAACATAAAGCCCAAAGCAAACCTCGAGGTCTACAGCATGATACTCATCACAAAGTAGCAGCTTCGCAATGCAAATCTAACGCAGTGAGCTTTTGCGGGCACCCTCGCTGTGAGAACCCAAAGTAAACCCACCCTTTCGCGATACACGACCTCTTTTTGATCCCAAACATTCCTATAACATATCCAAACTCTTTCCAAAGTATTTTACACTTAAGATAGGGGTTATGTAGGCTCATTTAAGCTAGTTTTCTGTACGTCGTAACACTCAAGGTATTACAACTTATTGCTCGAACACTAGTCCTCGCATACATATGTACATCATAATTACCTATTCTAATATTACATAAGTCATTGACCTAATCTCTTTCACACATCCCATCAATCGTACTAACCTATTTTTACAAATCTTGCATCACTATCCTCAAGCTAACATTCTCATACCACTATCTATATCTAAGGTTCAAACTTAGAGTCTAGCAACAATTAAGCGCTACTAATGAAATATTATGCATAATATACTAGTCCATCTAATAGAGAAATCAACCTAAAGTTCCTTATTTAACTTAGCTATGACCCATAAAGAAATTCTTCATCACAATAAACTTATTTGATTATGGATAGTCTATACATATCCAAAGAGATACATCTATCTCACACACAAAAAGTATAGGATCATTGCATGGAGACACACTAGGGAAGATGAAAGCTTTTTATCTACTCCTTAAGCTCCTTCAACTCAACTGGAGCCATTCTATTAGGATGAATAAAAATAGGATGGGTATTTGGTTGTAGATTAATCCCAAAGTCTATTTCCCTATCGGGAGGAATACCGAGAATATCATTGGCAAACAATTTGAGAAATTCCTTAACCATAGGGCCATATTAAAAAGAAGGACTTTCTAAATTGGAACCCTTAACCCAAACTAAATGGTATAGACCACTTTGGACATCAAATTTTGGGCTCTAAGATATGAAATAAACCTTTCCTTAGGTACTAGAGAACTACAGTCCCACTCAATCATGGTTCACTTGGGAATTGGAAATAGACCCTTTAGGACCCATAGTACAGAGTAGCATAGCACAAGTGATGCTAATCTATCTCTAATAGTACATCAAAATTTATCATATTTAGCTCTCTCATGTCCATCAGGGTCTCTCTATGAAAGATAGGAACTACACAACCCTTATAAACTTTTCTGTCCTTAACAAAGTCAAAAGCTAAGTAGACGTACAAAAGGGGTCGAAAATGCTCTTCGGTCCAAGCCCAAAGTGAATATCCATATAATGGGTCACATAGGAAAAGGGTAATAACCGAATCAAGTAGACACTACATATCACGAGATAAAGGCACTAATGTACTAGTAACAACATCATGAGGTGCCTCAGATTCTTAAAGGGTTGAAAGAGTATTAAGGTAATTCTAACCAGTGCCGATACTAGAGGTAGCACTCTTTGGTGCAGATACTGAAGGAGTAGCAATCGGAACCTTATTAGATTTAATAGCAACATTGAATAAAGGAATATTCCTCAAAATATGACTAGTCTAGCCACAATTAAAGCATAATATCCTCCATTTATCATAATAACCAAAGTGAAGCCGACCACATAGTCTACAAAGAAAGATAGGGTGGGGATGACTGGGCTCCACTAGCCTGAGAGTGGGCACCTTGTGCCGTAAACCTACTGTTAACCTAAAAGCAACAATCACCAAAAATCCTAGGATAAGGAAAATAAAGTCGCTTAGGGACACCTCTAATTCCTTTTCTTAGACCACTTTTCCTGAGTTTTACTATTATTTTGATGACCCCTACCCTACTCTAAATATTTGAACCTCTTGTTCTGGCTCTTTTCTATCATTGCCTATTTTTTTCTTCCATAAACACGACCAGACAGACGTTAATGTGTAATACCCCGATTGTTCCTTAAGACTAAATCTATCTTTTGATTGGATAGGGGTGGCTTCCAAAGTGATTTATGTTTATATTATGTTGTATTTCTCTAATTTCTACTTTTTTCATGTGGAGCATTGAATAAAATTTCCATTGATACCAAGTTCATTAAAATCCTTGGTGGGCCGTCAATTGCCCCATCAAGACAAGGCAGTAATCCCTTTTTCTGGCAATCGTGCGACGGCCAAAATGGTGGGCCGCTAAAAATTTGATGGCCCATCAAGTTGAGGCAGAATGTCCCATTTCTGGCCCCCGAGTAACGAATGATATAGTGGGCCATCAATATCCTAATAGATCATTATTTCGACCATCACATCGAGGAAGAATATCCCAGTTTTGGGACTTGAGTGATGGATGATCTAGTGGATCTCAGTTGCTCTAACTAACCGTCAGTTTGACCATCACAGACCCCAATCAACAATTTTCAACTCTTTTTAAAAGGGTATTTTGGTCTTTCCTATCCATTTTGGTTTTATATATATATATATATATCCAAGTAGAGGAGAGAAGATTACTTTTCTCTTATTTCTCCTCCAAAATTCTCTAGAAACTAGGGTTTCTTCTAAAATCCTAAATCAAATCATCTCCAAGAAATTCAAGAATCTTCCAAAGATTTCACCAAGTTGTTTAAGAATTAGTTCTCCAAGTCAAAGGCATCAAGAAACTTAGCTCAAAAGTGTAAATAAGAGTTTCCAATCAAGCTTGTTCATCTTAAAAATCATAATCCAAGGTATGTGGGATTTTGAACAAGAGCAATTCTTTTGTTCTTGTGCTCAAATCTTTGCTTTTTTTATTATGGATTTCTATGATTTTGCAAGAGAGTTTATACCCAAATTACTTTATCATGAGATTATGAGAATATAAATTGTTCAAGCTTTCTTATACATGATTATTTTATAATTTCCATGTTATGACTTGATATTTAATATTGTGAATTTTATGTTTTTACCGTGAGTTGATATTTCAAGTGATTTAAAGATATGTGTCAAGCTTTAATTCCTTATGACAAATTGAATGATTGAGTACGTTGATTCATGAGAATCGAGTTGTTACAATGAGTTTTGAAATTTCCTCAAAGTTATTGATGTTTCTATGACTTAATGAACTGATGTCTTTTGATATTAAGAAAGATTGATCAGATTTGATTTGTGTTAGGAATCCATAAATTGATTATAATTTGATAAATAAGAAAGAGATTTAATTTGGTCTTCATGATAGACCCTTGTGATATTTGTGGTGGATTTCCTAATGCGTTCTGAGCTTGTGTATGGGAGTAGTATTTAGCATCGAGCAGAAAATATGGTATTTGCCTCGAAAATATGTGCCACCATAGGATTGATGTTGATAATTGTAGGACGGAGGCTAAGTATGAGATTGTGATCATTAAATTTAGGTTGTACTTCCTGGAAAGAGTACGATGCTCCCGCCAATATGGGGTTCACTCCTTATGAGGGCAAAACGTTGGACTCCATGTAGCTCACATGATTTATGTCGGTTATAAGAACCTCCCATGTCCATAAGAGTTAAGTTTCTTAAATTACAGAGTCACTTCGAGTCTTGAGGTAAAGAGTTGAGTTGTTTATGATGATTTATGAGGTTTTTATCGTATGATTTATTTACGATGAGATCTTGAAAAGTATGTTTCAATCTAACTCAAGCCAAGTGAGCCATCATTGTCCATATGCATATTCTTATGAAATTGATGATGATTTTTACATTGTTATATGCACCCCCACATACTCAGTACATTCCAAAGTGCAGATCCATATATTTCCCTATGGGCTATATTTTCTCGTAATGTAGGTTTAGGTAATCAACCGTGTTAGCAATATTTGGTTGCCTCTTTTCTTCTAGTCAGTGGTGAGTCCTCATAGTTTAAGGACCGTGTATTTATTTTGTGATACCATTTTGTTGTTATGGCTTTCAGTACTGTTTGAGTCCGTTGGGGTTTTGTTCCAATGTCTCCTTGATTTTGATGTATAGAGTCTTGGCTAGACTAAAGGGTTGGTATGTATAGAATTTTAGTATTTTGGATTGTACAGGCTAGTTTCTTATCTTATTCCAGTATGTTTATGATATGTCATTCTCTCTTGTATTAGCACGACTATTGCCAAAGTGAGTTCTAGAAGTGATGGCAGGTTTAGAGGGTTAGCTTGAGGCCGCGTGTAGCCTTAAGCACCGTGTGATGTCTCAGGATGGAATCTTAGGGTGTTACATGCTTGGTATCAAAGTGCCTAAGGTTTAAAGAGTCCTAGGGAGTCTCATTAGCTGCGTTATGTAGAATCTTGATCATCGGTGTGTAGCACGCCATATCTATGAGCAAGAGGCTACAGGATATTTAAGAAAAGTCATCTCTTTCTTTCAAAATTCCATCATCCTTATGACTGTTTCTCCTTGCTATTAATTCATTCTCTCTTATGATAGAAAATGCCTCATCTTCAAGCTCGTAGAAACAATGAGCAACCCCAACCAGTTGATCCCCTGAACGAGCATATGTCACATGCAAAATTTTGGGCATCTTTTTAAATGCTAGCCCAGGCAGTTACCACTAATACTCAAGCTAACAACCAGGTTGCTATTTCACCTCTACAAAAGAATAATTCTACTACAGCTCAGGTTTGTGACTTTATTGGAATGAATCTGCCTAAGTTCTATGGGTCGAAGGTAGGTGAAGACCCATAGATATACTTGGATGAAGTGAGAAAGATCACTTAGATTATGCACGCGACTAAGGAGGAGAGTGTTGAATTGCCTTTCTTTCGAATGAAAAATATTGCATATGATTGGTTAGAAATATAGAGGGAAAGTAGAGGGGAGGATGCCGCTCCAATGACTTGGCAGTTATTCCAAGATGTGTTCTTGGATAGATTTTTTCCTCTGGAGATGAGAGAATCAAAGGAGTACTGCCATAGATTCAATCAGTTGTCCAAATATACACCTAGTATGATGGCTGACTCCAGGACCATCATGAGTAAGTTCGTGACCGGTGTGTCGAGTTACATTATGAAAGAGTGTAGAACTACTATGCTTAATAAGGAGATAGACCTTTCTCAATTGATGATACATGCCCAACAAATTGAAGCTGATAAGTTGAAAGAGAGGGAAAGAGTAAGAGGGAATAAAAGAGCTAGATCAGAGCAGCAGAGATTCAGTTAGTCCAAATTCTCTTGAGGGGACCACCCTCAATTCTAGAGATGTCCGCTTATGCCCGCGCCTTCCTTATTTAGTGATCCCGCACCTAGAAGCAGGCAGGAGTAGGGGAACATTCTCAAGAAAGTGTAAGTAGCGAACCTCATCCTTCTTCATGTTCTAAGTATGGTAGAGATTATTTTGGTGAGTGTTTTGTTTATTAGAGAAGTTGCTTTTGTTGTGGAAAGTTGGGCCACCGATTTAGAGATTATCCGTATGCCAGATAGGAGAGTTAAAATGCTCATCTCCAGAGTCAGGATACTAGTGCCCTGACTCCCGTAGTCTGCCCAGTTCCTCCTTAGGGCACCTCTTCTAGTTCTGTTGGTGGTTCACGCCAGAAGCTCTTCTATGCTATACCACTTTGCCAGGAGCAGAAGGATTCTCTAGATGTTTTCACTTGTATGCTCTGTGCCTTTTATTTTGATGTGTATGTATTGATGGACCCATGTTCGAGTTTCTTTTATGTGACACCTCTGGTTGCTATAAATTTTGAGATGGACCCTGTACGAATTCCTGAGCCTATTCTTGTTTCTACCCTGGTAGGAGAGTCTGTTATTGCTAAGCGAGTGTATAAGAAGTGTCCTATTACTGTCGTTCATCAGGTCATATGTGCTGATTTAATTGAGCTAAATATGGTTGATTTTCATATCATTCTGGGTATAGATTTACTTCACTCGTGCTATGCATCTATAGGTTGTCGTACCCAAGTGGTCAAGTTTTAGTTTCCTAATGAGCCCATGTTTGAGTGGTCCGGAAGTTCTGTAACTCCAAAGATCTATTTCATATCCTACCTCAAAGCTAGGGAGTTGATATCCAAGGGTTGCATCTATCATTTGGTTCGAGTTAAAGATACCAATTCTGAGACTCCGACTATTTAGTCAGTTAGCATTGTTAATGAGTTTCCCAATGTTTTCTCGGAAGAACTTCCAGGGGTCCCACCTGATAGAGAAATAGAATTCTGGATTGATCTCCTTCCCGACACTCAGCCTATTTCTATCCCTCCATACCGTATTGCTCCCATAGAACTTAAAGAGTTGAAGGAGTAACTCAAAGATCTCTTAGAAAAAGGCTTTATCAGACCCAGTATTTCCCTGTGGGGTGCACCTATTCTATTTATATAGAAGTAAGATGGTACATTAAGTATGTGCATTAACTACCGTCAGCTCAATAAAGTGACTATTAAGAACAAGTACCCTCTTCCTGGAATCGATGATTTATTTGATCAACTACAGGGTGCAAGTTATTTCTCAAAGATAGATCTTAGATCCGGCTATCATCAGCTTAAAGTGAGAGAGTGTGATATTCCAAAGTCAGCTTTCCAAACCCGCTATGGTCATTTTAAGTTTCTTGTCATGTCCTTTGGGTTAACTAATGCTCCAGTGGCTTTCATGGATCTTATGAACCGAGTATTGAAGTGGTATCTGGATTTTTTTGTTATTGTGTTCATAGATGATATTCTTGTATATTCCTCATATTATCTTCGAATCGTGTTGGAAACCCGTAGAGCTCATCAATTATTCGCTAAATTTAGCAAGGGTGAATTTTTGTTAAGGTTAGTTTCTTTTCTGCATCACATTGTTTTTTTTGAAGGTATTAGAGTTGATCCTCGAAAGATAGAAGATGTGAAAAATTGGCCTAGACCTACATCCCCGTCTGATATTAGGAGTTTCTTAGGTCTAGCTGGTTACTACCGTCATTTTATTGAGGGCTTCTCTTCTATCGCGTCTCCCATGACCATGTTGACCCAAAAGAAAGTTAAGTTCTAGTGGACAGATACTTGTGAGAAGAGTTTTTAAGATTTGAAGACTCGACTCACTTCATCCCCAGTGTTAGCTTTACCCGATGGTACTTATAGTCTTGTGGTATATTGCGATGCTTCTAGAGTTGGTCTGGGTTGGGTGTTGATGCAGAGGGGTAAAGTTATAGCATATGAATCTAGACAATTGAAGCCTCATGAGAAGAATTACCCAACCCGTATCATTAATTAGCAGCTGTAGTTTTTGCTTTGAAAATTCAGAGACATTATTTGTATGGTGTACATGTTGATGTGTTTACTGATCACAAAAGCCTACAGTATGTGTTTACTCAGAGGGAGTTGAACCATAGACAAAGAAAATGGTTAGAGTTGCTAAAAGAATATGATATGAGTGTGATGTATCACCCGGGCAAGGCCAATGTTGTGGCAGATGCTCTTAGTAGGTTGTCTATGGGTAGTATAGCTCATGTAGAGAATGATAAAAAAAATTGGCTCATGATATGCATCTTTTGGCTAGGTTGGATTTTAGATTTCTTGATTCCACTTAATGGAGTATGTTAGTTCAGAGTAGTTCCGAGTGCTCTTTAGTCTCAGAGGTAAAGGAGAAGTAGGACAGATATCCTAGTTTGGTCCAACTGAAGGAGTCAGTTAAGGACCAGAAGGTAGAGGTTTTCTCCCTAGGGGGAGATGGTGTATTGAGATTATGAAGTAGACTTTGTTTTCCAAATGTTGATGATTTAATGTAGAGAATTTTGGCTGAAGCGCATGGCACAAGATATTGTTTTTGTCCCGGTGCTACCAAGATGTACTGCGATTTGTGGTAAATTTATTGGTGGAATGGTATGAAAAAGGATATAGCGAAGTGCGTAGAGAAGTGTTCAACTTGCCAACAGGTTAAGATAGAACACCAAAGACCTGGTGGAATGATGCAAGAATTCAGTATCCCTACTTGGAAGTGGGAGGAAGTGAATATGGATCTTGACATCGTCATGACTTGATTTGGGTCATTGTAGACAGGTTGACTAAGTTAGAATATTTTCTGCCAGTACATATATATTTCCCCGCTAAGGACTATGCTAACCTATATCTTCGAGAGTTAGTCAGGTTGCATGGAGTTCCATTGTCTATCATCTCCGATAGAGGTACTCACTTTACTTCTCATTTTTGGAGAGCCTTCCAGAAGGGTCTTGGCACCCAAGTTCATCTTAGCTCTGCTTTTCATCCGCAGACAGACGGTCAGGCTGAGAGGACTATCCAAACTTTGGAGGATATGTTGAGGGCGTGTGTTCTTGATTTCAAAGAAAGTTGGGATAAACAGTTTCCATTGATTGAATTTGCTTACAACAATAGTTTTCATGCTAGTATTGGAATGGCTCTATTTGAAGCTTTCTATGGGAGAAGATGTAGATCGCCCATAGATTGGTTCGAAGTGGGTGAAGCTACTGTGATTGGACCTAATGCTGTGTTCGAGGATATGGGGAAAGTTAATTTGATTCGGCAGAGGTTGAAGATAGCCCAGAGTCGTCAGAAGTTGTATGCAGATGTAAGAAGACGAGCCCTTGAGTTTGAAGTTGGTGATCTGGTGTATTTAAATATTTCAGCCATGAAAGGGGTGAAAAGATTTGTAAAAAAAGGGAAGCTTAGTCCCAAATATATAGGTCCTTATAGAGTTTTGAATCATGTTGGGATAGCAGCTTATGAGATTAAGTAGCCGGCAGAGTTGTCAGCTGTCCATCCTGTATTTCATGTTTCTATGCCTAATATACACATTGGTTATTCTGTTGTTGTTGATCCATCAGAGAGCTTCGATGTTCAAGATAGTTTTTGTTATGATGAAGTTCCGGTCGAGATCCTATATTATCAAGTACAAAGACTAAGGAACAAGGAAATTCCCTTGGTTAAAGTTTTATGGAAATATCAATCAGTCGAGGGTGCTACTTGGGAAGCAAAAGTAGATATGTGAGCCAGTTACCCTCATCTCTTCTCCACGAGTTCAAATCAAGCGTAAGGTACTATTCTTCCTTATTTCATTTGTGCATTCAGCTATATGGTTACTCTACCTATGCTTCGAGCATTCTGTGCAGTACTCAAAAGTTTAGAGTAAAGTAAGCCCTTCGAGTGGGTCGTTCCAGCTGTGCATCCTCATTTTTATCTTGTTCTTGTCCTATCAAGCAACATTCGAGGATGAATGTTTCCAAGGGGGAGATATTATAATACCTCGATCGTTCCTTAAGCCTAAATCTGTCTTTTGAGTAGATAGGGGTGGCTTCTAAAGTAATTGATGTTTATATTGTGTTGTATTTCTCTAATTTATAGCCTTTCAAGAGGACCGTCAAGTCGAGGTAGAATGTCCTATTTTTGGCCCCTGAGTGACGGATGATCTGGTGGACCGTCAGTTTCCTGACAGATCGTCACTTTAACCGTCATGTCGAGGCAGAATGTCGCAGTTTTTGCACTAGAGTGACGGATGATCTGGTGGACCTTCAGTTCCTCTGACGGACCGTCAGTTCGACCGTCACAGACCCCGATCAGCAATTTTCAACTCTTTTTAAAAGGGCATTTTGGTTTTTTCCGCCCATTTTTGTTTTATATATATGTATATATATATATATCCAAGTGGAGGAGAGAAGGCCATTTTTCTCTCATTTCTCCTCCAAATTTCTCTAGAAACTAGGGTTTCTTCTAAAATCCTAAATCAAATCATCTCCATGAAATTCAAGAATCTTCCTAAGATTTCACCAAGTTGTTAAAGAATTAAGTTCTCCAAGTCAAAGGCATCAAGAAACTTAGCTCAAAAGTGTAAAGAAGAGTTTCCAATCAAGCTTGTTTATCTTAAAATCATAATCCAAGGTATGTTGGATTTTGAACAAGAGCAATTCTTTCGTTCTTGTGATCAAAGCTTTGATTTTTTTTTAATTATGGATTTATATAATTTTGCAATTGGGTTTATACCCAAATTACTTCATCATGAGAAGAGAAATTTTTCAAGCTTTGTTATACGTGATTAGTTTACAATTTCCAAGTACTAACTTGATATTTAATATTGTGAATTTCAAGTTTCTACCATGAGTTGGTATTTAAAGTGCTTTCAAGATATGTGTCAAGCTTTAAGCTTCCTTATGAAAAATTAGATTATTGAGTATATTGATTCATGAGTATCAAGTTGTTACAATGAGTCTTAATATTTCCTCAAAGATATTGATGTTGTCATTACTTAATGAATTGATGCCTTTTGACATTGAGAAAGGTTGATCTGATTTGAGTCGAGTTAGGAATCCACAAATTGATTATGATTTGATAAATGAGAAAGAGATTTAATTTTGTCTTCATGATAGACCCTTGTGATGTTTATGGTGGATTTCCTAACGCGTTCTGAGCTTATGTCTGGGAGTAGTATTTAGTACCGAGCAGGAAATGTGGTATTCCCCCAAAACTACGTGCTACCATAGGATTGATGTTGATAATTGTGGGCTAGAGACCGAGTATGAGATTGTGATCACTAAATTTAGGTTGTACTCCCTGGCAAGAGTACGACACTCCCGCCAATGTGGGGTTCACTCCTTAGAAGGGCAGAACGTTGGACTCTATGTGGCTCACATGGTTTATGTCGTTTATAAGAATGTCCCATGTCCATAAGAGTCAAGTTTCTTGAATTACAGAGTCACTCTGAGTCTTGAGTTGAAGAGTTGAGTTGTTTATGATGATTTATGAGGTTTTTATCATATGATTTATTTACGATGAGATCTTGAAAAGTGTGTTTAAATCTAACTCAATCCAAGTGAGCCATAACTGTACATATGCATATTTTCATGAAATTGATGATGATATTTATATTGTTACATGCACCCCCACATATTCAGTACATTCCTAAGTGCTGACCCATATATTTCCCTATAGGCTACATTTTCTCGTAATGTAGGTTCAGGTACTCAGCCGCATTAGCGATATTCGGGTGCCTCTTTTCGTCTGCTCAGTGGTGAGTCCTCATGGTTCGAGGATCGTGTTTATATTTTGTGATACCATTTTGTTGTTATGGCTTTCAGTACTATTTGAGTTAGTTGGGGGGTTTGTTCCAATGTCTCCTTGATTTTGATGTATAGAGGCTTTGTCAGACTAAAGGATTGGTATGTATAGAATTTCAGTATTTTGGATGGTACAAGATAGTTTGTTATCTTATTCCATTATGTTTATGATATGTCATTCTCTCTTATATTAGCATGACTATTGTAAAAGTGAGTTCTAGAAGAGATGGTAGGTTTAGAGGGTTAGCTTGAGGCTGCCTGTGGCCTTAAGCACCATGTGACGTCTTGGGATAGGATCTTGGGGCGTTATAGACTCAGAGGTCGCTATTTGGGTCAATAGATGACTAGAACAGCATAACTCAACATTAGACACATCACCCTGAAGCATCGGGGCATGAGTATCATTAGCCTAAGAAACTTGAGAGGGACTAGTAAGAATCGATAGAACTCTACTAGGGGTAGTAAACTCCGGAGAAGGGACCCTAGATCGGGTCATTGCTCCATAGACTAGATGAGTTCCATCAACATTGTCCTCATGTGGGATAAAAGAGTTTCTACGAGCATAAGATCTTGCAGGAGGCATGGTCTAAAATGTGATTAACGGAAAGTTAGAGAGTTTTTAAGACCTTAGACTCTATATCCCAAAAATAGAATACAAGAAAGGAAAAAAATTCCTAAATGCCTTATAGCCACTACCTTATAAGTATGACGCACTACACTCCCATATAAGAGACTTTACATGACATGACTTTGTGGACACCTAATGAATATAAACCTAGGCTCTGATACCAAGCTTGTCACTATCCAAACCAGGGCCTAGTCGTGACAGGTATCTTAAGTTTACTAAGGACTAGAGACCACCCCCTTGGCCTAGGCAATCAGAACACCATAAATAGTATGACACTAGAAGTAATCCAAAAAATATATAAGGAAGATAAGTAAAACATGAAAAGGTTCTAAAGCTCCGAACAAACATCCTAATCCATAGTTATTCATAAAGCCTCTAATATCTAAAGAACAACCAAAGTCGGGACGTGCCCCTTTCTATAGACAAAAGGGAATCCAAAATTGTCTAGACATAAACAAAACCATGAAGGAACATGTATTCTGAAAGAAGGAGGCTCACCACTTCAATTTGACTAATCACAATCCAGGAATCACCTATCATTGTGCAAGGATACAGAAGTGTCATCAAACCCTACATTACGTGGGGATAAAACGTTCAAGAATGGTTAGAAGGGTGAGCATTAACGTGTAACTCTAGAAAGGGATAAAATAATGCCATGATCAATTAGCGGAAAATCATTCCAAAACTATATGCACAAAATCATATACACACAGACACACATATATATATAATATTGGAAAGGGAACAAAGTTTAGCATGAGAGTAAAAACATTAACCTGGATTGTGTAGCTCAAACCGTTATCTATACCCACAGGCTATATGGGTCCAAATCTCACCTTTATTAAAAGGTCCTAGTGTTTGGTAGCCACACAAATTGGGGAATCGAGGAAGCCAAGGGAATTAATAATCTTAACCAATCTAGGATACAAATATATAAAGTATGACATAAGCTCACAATCATCAAGACCAACCGTCACACTAATAAATATGGGTTTCAAGTATCAGTCCCTTGGGACCTCCATCTTCATGACTTAGCTACACAACCCCCTTTAACCCCAATTTACACATTTACACATTCCCGTTCATTGAACCAAAGACCATCTATTAAGGCACATACCATTGGTATCATCATACTAATTATGTTTGCAAGATAATATCATTATGCTATTTCCATTGACCATCAATTTGGAGGAATTCACAACCCCCAAGGTTCAATTAAAAATCAAGTCATTGCCATAAAGGCCTTCCAAAGCCATTTGTATCCTGTTAGCCTTTTCTGTAATGCAATAGTTCAAATTTAGTTTCAATATGCATATATCCATGTTTTAGAACCTATTTCATAAGGTTGGGTTAAGGTTTTCACCAATTCAATTTCCAAGATCCATAAAGTTTGGGGAATCCACGACCCCCATAAGTTTATCAAATCAATTTGAGAGAATCCACGACCCCCATTCCAATTCCCATGCACCCAATTAGATTAAAAATATCAATATAAAGAATGATTAATCAATAGAAACCATTGGAAAAGAAATTCCACCAATAATATCCAAAAGTCCTCAACCCAAATTCAACACCAACAATTAATCACATGGATAAAATGTTTAAGCATATTCTTATAGCAAAACAAGTTTTAGGGAAGAGATACATGACTTAATTGAAAAGAAACCATGTGAAAGTAGCAAGGAAAGAAGCCCCAAGCTTGAAACGTAACCTCTCTTTCTTTCACCCTTAGTTTTGGAATGAAGAATGACCTTTTTTGAGAGATACAAAAATTTTAATGCTTAGAAATAGTTTATGTAGAGATTGGATGGTTATAGGACGTAATAGGACTAACTTTAATACACTTTTAAAATGAGCACCTATAAATGAAATAAAGGATGTTCACAATGTAAATCCTTAGGAAAACTCCCACTTTGTGGCAAAAAACCCATAGAAAAGCATCAAAAATGCCTCGTGCTGCCCGTCGTGCACCCTGCATAATGCCCTTCTAAAATGCCTATAATTTTTTAGTCCGAACTCAGATTGATGAATGGTCAGAGGAGTTTGAAAGAAGACTCAAAGAGATTTAATTTAACATATATTAGGACAAATATATTGTTTATTTATAGGAGTAATAGTCGTTAGAAGTTGACCCAAGTAAAATCGTATACTAAACTCAATAGGTTGGAAACTCCTCAACTCAACTTTAAGCTAGGAGATTTTTGTGACTCCAATTAATTTACAAACATTCTCCCAAACTAATAATGGATCATCCCACGTATATTTAGATAGATATCATTGGTTTTGGGTCTATATACGTACGAAGGACGGGTTTGAATTCTAGCCTAAAATGCAGGGTGTTAGATCTACATACTCGCATTATGAATAATTACCACTCTCTCAAGTAATCAATAGCTAGAAGGTTTATCCTTTATTCACAATTACAAAACCTAATATAAATTTAGTATATTTCAAAGCTTTAGTTTACACACACTAAAATAGCCAAACCATTTACCAAATTTAGGAGATAAACCAACCTTCAAAAATTCATCTATATGTGTAACACATGGATCTATAGAAGTACGAAAAAATACTACAAAATGTAGATTCCTATATGCAAGTATGATCTACATTAAATCTCCAAAAATCCTACTTCCAATGGCCATCTTCAAGTATCTTCTTGAGGATCCACTAAGATGGCAACAACTATTGCTATGCACTGATACGAAAACAAACTACAAAATCAAAAAACTAAACTAAGATATAAGAATGAAAGATAATGAATAGATGAAGAAAGTAAGGATAGACACAAAGTAGTAATTGAAATGAAAACAAGGGTATTTAACCCTTATTCCTCTATTCAAATTACCGACCAAGCACCAAAATTCCTACGTAGACCATAAGGTAATGGATTTCTAAGCAACCAACATTTCCAAATGAGAAATCAACATAAGTTAATCCAAGCTTACACACTCACTCATAAGAGAGTAATAAGTCATTTATCATCAAAGTTGTCCTAAAAATTTAAAAAACCCTCTATTTATAGTCTAGGGTTAATAATTAATACTTATGGGCCAAAAAGTGACCCATTTAAAACAAAAAAGAATGGCAGCCCACTTTAGCATCTTCTTGAGCATGTTAGGTGCATTTGGGGTGGACTTCTAGAGCATGTGCTTTTATTTAGACCTACTCTAGAAGATCAAGAGTAGGTCTGGTGTACTCAGGGAAGATGGGGCGCATATAACCTTTTGAGGTATTTTCATCACCGTCTCACACTCTTTTGACCTCTTCAAGGTCCCTCAACCCTCTTCGAAAGTAATCATTATCCATTTGGCACCTTTTAATAGAAATAAGGAGTCATCAAGCACCTCCAACTTCATGAGAATCCCATCCTAAGGTCCAGAGGAAATTTAGATTATATCATCCTCTCCGTCTTGAAGAAAATTTATCCCTAAATCTATAACCTTGAAGTACAAGAAAAGAACACACAACTAATACTTCCTCGAATCATGAGAGTTAGAACAAGGACACATCTTCTTCATATATAATGAAACATCTTTTAAGTCAATTGAAGAGAATTCATCATTGAAGGTACAAAGAAATTGTCTATAATACGAATCAAGAAACTCTCCTAAGTTATTTTCCTTAATAAGGTTACCAAGAAAATTATTTTATGTTGGAACTACCAAGTGTAGAGTCAATTAGTCATTAGGGTGTAGATTGCCCCTCCTTTCATAGTTAGCCATGTTTAAACATTAGACATTTTCAACACAAATATGGCAATCTTCAAAAGTAGAGAGAATGACATGATGAGAACTTAAAGTACCTAAGGTGCTACCAAGGACAAGATCACATGAAGGTAAGTACAATCACCTTAAGTACCTTATATCCCTCTTACTTGAAAAACCTTTCAAGAAAGGTCCAACTTATCTATCTACATAAGAATCAAAATTGACAAGGAACAAGAGTATTTTATCACGTAAGGACCATAGACACTTGGAGAACAACAAATAGATTGGCCATGTAAGTTAGGAAGGACACACATTTTATGCACATTCAAGAATCCCAAAAGGTTGTTTGAGAGATATCAACACCATCTAGGTAGTTTTGTAAGTGAAACATATTGAGAAAATTGTCTACCATACGGTAAATATCATCACAATTCTAAGGAATGTTAGAAATAAGAGAGGGTAGGTACATACCTTTAGAAAAAAGCCTTAAGCTTTTTCTCTTTCCTTCTAGACTTGCACCATGTGGACTTTCCCTTTCACGCATTAATTTGGAAGTTGGAAAAAAACTAGTGCCAAAGGTAGTAAACAACAAGGGCTTGGGATTATCACTAAGCTCTCCTTCATGATCCTAAAGCTTCTCATATTCAATACTCGTCTCCTAACTTATCATAAATTTAAAATTCATGATCTCTCTTTCTTTGAGGCCAGACATTATTGGTGGAATCTTTCATCATCAACCCATTAGGAATACTAATATCCCCTTCAAATTTCATAAATTTCCCTTCACTCCCAAGGTCTTCATCCTCTTAGGTGTCTTCTCCATAACTATCTTCTTGGATAACCTTATCCCTAACAAAGTAAGCATCACTTTCCACTAATACTATGTTTCTTCGATTGGGGCATTCACTTACCTTATGATACCAACCTTGAAAATTAAAGTAAATAATACATCTAGGATTGGTGTTAGAATATTGATTACCTTCATTCTTTGATGGATACCTTGTGATTACTTTTTAAATGGGATTCATATCAAAGGACTTATTGAAATTCTTGATCTTCATCCACCCAAATGAAGTACAAGAAATGTAGCCTTTATTATAGGACTTCTTTACATTATTGTTCCTTTCAACCTCAGTGGAAGCTTCAATAATTTTTTCTAATCGTTAGAACTTGTGGACAAATAATTGAGAAGAAAATTTATAGTTCAACCCACCTTTTAATCAAGCCATATAATAATTTTGTGGTTCAAAAATCATAAGATAAAGAATCAAGTCGTGGAACTCCTTATAGTAATCATTTAAACCTCTACCTCCTTGTCGCAAATTATAGAGCTTGGTGAGTTGATCTTGCTTGAAACTTTTTGTCACATACCTCTTTCCCATAAGTGCCCTCTATTCACCCCAATCCAAAAGGTTGGGTGTCACAACCCGAATAGGGGACCTGGCCGCGATGGACATCCCAAACCATAAAGGCACGAACGTCTTATTCTATCTGGTAATCATGCATAACATTCATATAATAAAACAAAATATAGAAATACAATTTAATACAGAAATATGGTCAAAACTCTTGGTTCAGTTTGACAATAAGCAATGAAATCCAAAATCAACTAAACAACATCTGGAACAGTCTGCGAAATCTCTACTACATAATCAAGTGACAACTATGAGAAAACTGGGACAAGGCCCCCAGTAGACCAAAACAAATGGAATAATATAATCTAAAATAAACAGGCCTTCTAGAACAAAGATGGATCACCACTGCACAGATCACTTCTCTATGAAATGCTCAACTTCTTAGCTGGACCCCTAGATTGAGCCTCCAAACCTGGAAGGTAGGGGGTCAATACAGATGTACTGGTATACAGAGCAAATCCAAAATAACAATTTATGTTCAACATATATGAGATCAATTTAAAATAGTTCATAAACATATCATATAGTAAAAAATCACATGGGAATTTTGAAAGACTCGGTAAAATCATATGAACTTTATGACACTCTTTGTTTTACTTCTACGCTAGGTGGTATACACTACAACTATGAAATTTCATGGGCTATATAGAATCTGTCATTAACTCAGTAGCCAAGTCCCCAACCCAAGTGTGCCGCAAGGATCGGAGTCTCTGAATCTACTACGCCACACAGTTGTCGCTAGCGTACAATAATAATAGACATGTATCGATAAATACAGTTTTAGACTAAGAGTTACTTGAACTCAAGCCTTCATCGGGTAACCACCTAACCCTCTTTATGCCCATTTTTAGCTCTTTAAAACATGCATTGTCCGAAAACATACTCTAAAAACATACTCTGTTATGGCAGACATACTTATGGTATCATCATACCATTAACTTGTAAGTCACATCTCTGAGCCATTTTTAGTTTATTATAATATTTTTTTTCAAAACATACAGTTTAAAACCACCATATCGATAAATTAGTTTGAAGAACCCTTTGTTTAAATACTCATTTAAACACATGTATGCAACTCTCTTTGACAACATTCCAATGATACAAGGCAGTCATGTCAAAAATTCTTAATCTTATGCAAATCTTTCTCTCTTTAACAAAACACATTATGTCAACAAACTCCCTCTCAAAATCTCTAAATCATGCTCAAATACTATGATATTTGAGTAAACTATTTTCAATCAATAAATCATGCATTTTAAATCCTTCACATTATTATCATAAACTTAAAGTTATCACAAGAGAGGGATTTCATAAGTTGTTCTCTCAAACAATCTTCAATCTAAATGTTCATACATATACATATACATATACATCTAAATCAATTTAAAGGTGGGAAAAGGTCTAAAGACCAAATCCATAGTACAATTAAACATTCATAATGTATAATAAAATCATGTATTTAAAAACCCCTTTTCCAAATTCACGCTTGATAATCTTTAAATCATGTTCTACTGTTTACAAGCCCATGTAGTTTTTAGGATAAAACCCACATACCTTAGATTATGAACATTGGATGAACACTTGGTTTTGGGACTCTATTTGTTCTTTAGATAGATGATTCTTGAAGATCTTAGTTTGGGGATTCTAATTCTTGAATCAATTTTGGAATTTAATGGTGAAATTTTGAGGGATCTTAAATCTTCGGTTGAGGCCCTTAGGTTTGGTTCTTGAGAGGATTTGAGTGAAAGGAGTGTATTTTTGGTGAAATGGAGGTTGAATTTAGTTTTTATGGAGTTATGAGGTGAAGGAAAAATACCAAAATACCACTCCAACACCATTTATTAAATGTTGCATTTTAAAGGTGACAACCTTGGCTGATAGGTCGTCACATATGTGATAACTTATCACACCAGGTCATTACTCAGATGCTGATTTTTGTGATTTACTTCCTTGGGCTGACAACATGGCTGATAGGTTGTCACATGTGTGATAACTTATCAGCTCAGGTCATCACTTGTCGACAGACGAAGATGTTGATGTCAATTGGGTATAACTTTTTTATACGATCTCGGATTTGGCCGGAATTTATATAGTTGGAAAGCTAATTCGAAGAGCTTTCATGAGATATATAGTAGGCCACCCAGTTCGTCATATACAAGGATTTATGGTTGATTGAATCTGATCCAAGTTTTGACGCTCACCCAAACTCGAACGATAGGAAAGCTTTCAACTCGTCCTTGAGTTTGGGGACCTCTATGATCTCAATTTGTGATCAAATAGGTTCTTACACTTCATGATTGATTAACATGCCAAATTTGCATAGGATTTATGGCTTTTGGATCAGCTATGCATAGAAATGATGATTTTTCGTTCTAGCCTGAAATGCGGGGAATTGCATTATCTCCCCATTGGGATCATTCGTCCCAAATGATGGGTAGAAAAGTTGAAGTCTTAAAGGTATGGAATAACTTGGACATGACATGTCTTCTAACAAAGAATATATCTGAGCTAAAACATTTAAACTTTTATCATGAAACTGAATTCCCAGTTGAGTTGACTTTACTTGCTTTGGGGAGCTGATTCATGTTGAGAGTTTATGATTTCCTTGAAGCGTTCATGACCCAATCATATATATATTGAATTGAGAAGTGATAACTTATGCAAGTACGAACCATGAGGCAACATGACTTAGATCATACCAAGGTACTGCACTGCCTGAGCTAAAATACTTGGAAGTATTTGAAATTATGCTTTGAACTCTTATGAACTATGTCATGACTAAGTAGCTGAATCTGAAACATGATGCTTTGACTGAACTAAAATAGCAACTTACACGGATAGAATAGATTATCTCTTGGGATGTTCATACACATGAGACTTCGGATAGTAGGACTGGGTGAAAAGGTGGAAAAGCATAGTAACCTGTCTATCTGACTGTTAAACTGAATTACTGGCTATACAGATTGAATTTTGCTAGACCCTTATACTTAACTAGAGTATCTCTTCAAAACTCTTTCTAAAGAAGTCCTAGTAGCATTAGGGAACAAAGAATCTTAGGCATGAGTTAAACAAGACATCCAACTAAGGAATCAAAAAAATAACACTACTCCATAGCATGGAATATAGACATATAACTCATAAACTACGATAGAATTACCCGGCCTTAGGCAATGCCACTTCTTACTTTCAAGCTTAGCACACTCCTCGAATACTCCCTTAACCATACATACCCCTTAATTACCATACTCATTGGCTCAACTTATAATTCTCCTATGAGCATTGACAAATCTTTCTACTAATTTCTAAAGTAGCTTAAATCCTTTCATTTAGATCAAGCCTAATTCTAAATCAGAAAATACAACATGCTACACCACGATACTAGTCTAAACCACATGATTCAACCTTCTATATCTTTTTAAAGATCACACCCTAAGTATAACGTTCCTTACCACTTCAATGAGTAACCTTGAACTCTTACTATGGATTTACTAGTGTATATTACGTTCCTCCACATAAATCTCAACATGTCATTCAAGCCTATCTTTATAAACACATATGAACTAAAAGGCAAACACCCGTAAATACATACTTCACATAGTCTCTAAACCATATCCAATATAACCCCCATGCGCTACCCCAAGAACATACACACAAATTTTCTCTAACCATCATATGTATCAAAGACATCGCACCAAATCTTACTTCACACTTATGGCCTCATCCAAAACAAGAATACAATGATCTTTTATCAATAAGAACCATTCACTCATCACCACTATCATTACATAAGGAGTCACCAAAAGGTTATAAGATAAAACCTTGAAGCATGGAAGGATATTATATGAGACTTGACACTTAACTGAGGCCTTAGGAATAACAAATCAACATCAGGGATTCATCAAAGTAAATCTGAATTGAGGGCATACATGGCTATACGATGAATTTTTGCCAATCATTAGGAGTATAGAATGAGTTATAGGAAGTGAACACACTATAAAGTGTGAGTACATGAGTCATGAGCTGCATGACCTTAATTTGGAGTTCATAGCATATGGAATGTGACTCCGACTACTGAATGAACTGGAACTCCTCATTTTGGAATAGGAAGAGTACATGTCACTTAATCGTATGCATGAACATGAACTATGACCATGGAACTAAATCGTAAGACATGAGTAGGTATTTAGATCATTGAAAAATACTAAGATAAGAATGGGTTGAGTCTCACCCTCACTTTCTGATGTTCTATATCATATTGGCATCACTACTAGTATCTGAGAGTCTAACTTGGTTACTTGTTCTATCATCTCCCCCTTAGCTTTAAGCCATCATCTTAAATTCGAGAGATCCCTTACTAGACTCTAAAATGAACTACACTCGCTGCACATTGGGGTCTAGAATACGACAATACACGTAATTAATAGAGCTTAACCCGAATGATTACACCTGGAAGTGGAAAAATCCACTGCTAATACCACCTTCTGAGACACACTCTATCATTGTATAGCCCCAATAGTCTTACTTCGGATCTTTATAAGTATCCCCATTGTTGAGTGGACACCCTCTAACTCTTCAACTTTTATTTCTATGAACTCAACCTTCAATAACTCAATCTTAACTTCTAACACTTAACATGGATATCACCAAGCCTTTGATGAACCATACTACTTCCGTCTTAGCATACCAATATCGCGACTCCAAACTTATATCTCTCTACCATGAGAATCAAGATCAGATAAAAAAGTTCAACACTATTAATCAAAACTCCTTAACTTGGCTATTTAGAACACCACATACCATCTAACTAGTCTTTATCCCCCTATAAACTCAACGGTACTACTAACAGCACACAACATGTAATAGTCTTAAGAAATGCCGCAACTCCATATCACCTTGGGAATACTTCAACATCATACATACAACATCACACTTTATTACAAATCAAATAAACTTAACCTCTTGCATACACTGTTCAAGCCTAATATATCACTTCGATATAACTAGTATCATTAATCAAGAAATCATCACATCCACCTTCATGGCCATCAACTGTCCAAACTTAATGTCTAGTGCTAAACATGATTTACAACCCAACCTTACACACAATTCTCACAAACATTCATCATTAATCTTAAGCCACTATTCTTACATCCACATTCTACATTAAATTCAAGCCTATAGTCTAGCATCAATCACCTACCACCACTGAAGAATGAAATATAATATACTATTGATCAAATTGGGATATTCTATCCATATACCTCAAAAATCTACTACATGCCTTCTCACAAGTAGTACTAGTTTACAACTACCAAAGAAAAGAAGTTCAAGGGGGGTAAAGTCACATAATAGACATGGTCAACCATAATATTATATTATAACCCTATACAATCATATATACTTATACGACTTTTTCACATCACACTTACTTACCCCAGCGGGCATTTAGACTATCTTCAAATTCCACATTTGATAATGAGTCTATACTTATAACTTACTAACTAATCTAGCCATTTTCATTCACATCCTATAAGGTGTTTCTATAACTACCTTAAATCTTCACTCTAGGCTCTTTCCCTATCTTGAAAAAAAATAACAATCTAAGTCAAATACTTCCTCCACGGACTACCATATAATCCACAAATGGTACTACCACATTAGTCTACCATCACAAAATGGTAAATCATTCTCAATCAATGGTTATTCAATTATACATATTTAGTTACACAAAAGTGACCTTCACTCTGACCTCTAAACTTGTGACTTCATCTCACCAACTTCTTGGTCTAATATCACTACCAATAGGTCATGACAACGCTACTTTAACTCATACTACTATTTGGATGGAAATACAGTTCCAACATTCTACTACACATCATTCCCCTTTTTAGAAATGACATCTGCAACATAATTTTTTTTTGGAAAGGGTCGAATACACTTAATACTGCAGGCTGAAAAACACGATCCCATCAGAATAAATGCTCACACAAGAATGAGTACACTCTGAAGCACTAACGGACTCTTCTCAAGCCCTTGCACAATTTTTAAAATCTTATAGGACTCAATTAAAAAGGACCATACCATTTAGACTCAAAACTTCTGCACTTGAATCACCCCAATAATGAGACATATCTTAGCATATCCAAGTAAGGAAAGAATTAGGATAACTTTACATTCATATGGGTGACACCATAGCATGAATTAGAGTATGAAAGAGGAACATTTTGAATCCATAGCATGAATTACAACATGAAGAAAGAGAGACATTCCTAAACACCTTGGAGTCTCCTACTTATAAGTGTGGCGTACTACACACCCATAAATAAGACTCTACCCGACGCGATTTTGTAGATACTCTAGGACCATAAACCGTGCTCTGATACCAAGTTTTTCATGACCCAAATGGGGGCCCTGGCCGTGACGGACATTTCGAACCATGAAGGCCCGGGCATCCTACTCTATCTGGTAATCATGCACAACATTCATATAATAAAAGAAAATATAGAAATATAATTTAATGTGGAAACGGTCAAAACTCTTGGTTTAGTTTAACAATAAGGAATGAAATCCGAAATCAACTAAAAAAAATTTGGAACAGACA